>NW_027523060.1:0-62541 GCF_052094955.1 Ictidomys tridecemlineatus | reverse complement strand
AGAGCAGAGATTGGAGACTGGGGTTTGAAACGAGTGTTGCAAACAGCAGAAGGTGGAGACTGGGTTGGAGAAGAATCGTTGCAGATAGAAGAGGTTGGAGACTGGGGTGCAGAAGGACTGTTACAGAGAGCAGAAGTTGGAGACTGGGTTGTACAAGTCCTGTTACAGAGAGCAGAATTTGGAGACTTTTGTGCAGAAGGACAGATAAAAATTGCAGAGTTTAAAGACTGGGTTGAAGAAGGATATTACAAAGAGCAGAGTTGGGATAATGAGGTGCAGAAGGACTGTTACAGAGAGCCAAGGTATGAGACTGGGGTGCAGAAGGGTCGTTGCAGAGAGCAGAGTATTCAGACTGAGGTGAAGAAGAACTGTTGCAGACAGCAGATCTTAGACACTGGGGTGCGGAAGGACTGTTGCAGAGAGCAGATGTTGGTAACCAGTGTGCAGAAGAACTCTTGAAGAGACAAGAGGTTGGAAAGTGGAGTGCAGAAGGAGTGTTGCAGAGAGCAGAGGTTGGATACAGGGGTGCAGAAGCATCTTGCAGAGAGCAGAATTTGGATACTGAGGTGCAGATGGACTGTTGTAGAGAGCAGATTTTGGAGACTGGGTTGCAGAAGGCCTGCTACAGAGAGCAGAGTTTGGACACTGGAGTGTAGAAGGCCTGTTACAGAGAGGAGAGGTTGGAGACAGGGGTGCAGAAGGACATTTATAGAGAGCAGAATTTGGAGAGTGGGTTGCTGAAGGATCTTACGGAGAGAAGAGGTTGGAGACTGAGGTGCAGGTGGACTGTTACAGAGAGCAGTGATTGGAGACTGAGGTGCAGAAGGACCGTGCAGAGAGGAGAGGTGTCAGACTGAGGTGCAGAAGTCTTGTTACATAGAGCAGAGTTTGGAGACTGAGGTGCAGAAGGATTGTTACAGAAAGCAGAGTTTGGAGACTGGGGTACAGAAAGACTTTTGAAGAGAGCAGAGATTGGAGACTGAGGTGCAGAAGTCATTTTACATAGAGCAGAGGTTGGAGAGTGTGGTGCAGAAGGATCGTTACAAAGAGAAGAGCTTGGAGACTGGGGTGCAGAAGGATCCTTGCAGAGAGCAGAGTTTGAAGACTGGCGTGTAGAAGTCCTGGTACAAAGTGGAGATGTTGGAGACTGGGGTGCCAAAGGACTGTTAAAAAGAGCAGTGTTTGGAGACTGGGTTTCTGAAGGATCTTACATAGAGCAGAGGTTAGAGACTGAAGTGTAGCTTGACTGTTACAGAGAGAAGTTTTTGAAAACTGGGTGCAAAATGATCGTGCACAGAGCAGAGGTTTCAGACTGAGGTGCAGAAGGACTGTTACAGAGAACAGAGGTTGGAGACTGAGGTGTAGAAGGAGTGTTACAGAGAGCAGAGTTTGGAGACTCAGATGCAGAAAGACTGTTACAGGAAGCAGAGTTTTGAAATTGGGTTACAGAAGGACTTTTACAGAGAGAAAAGGTTGGAGACTGTGATATAGGATTGTTATCGAGAGCAAATGTTGGAGACTTGGGTGCAGAAGGACTCTTATATAGAGCACAGGTTGGAGACTGAGGTGCAGAAGGATAGATACAGAGAATAGAGGTTCGAGACTGGGGTTCACACATACTGATACAGCAATAAGAGGTTGGAGACTGCGGTACAGAAGGACTGTTACAGAGAGCAGATCTCGGAGACTGGGGAACAGAAGGACTGTTGCAGAGGACAGAGGTTGGAGATTGGGTTGGAGAAGAAATGTTACAGAGAGCAGAGTTTGGAAACTGGAGTGCAGTAGAATCTTACAGTGAGCAGAGGTTTTGGACTGTGGTGCAGAAGGACTGTTGCAGATAGCAGAGGTTGGAAACTGGGGTGAAGAAGGACTGTTGCAGGGAGCAGGTGTGGAGACATGGGTGCAGAAGGACTTTTGAAGAGAGTAGAATTTGGAGACTTAGGTGCAGAAGACTGTTGCAGATAGCAGAGGTTGGAGACTGGGGTGCAGAAGGACTGATACAGAAAGCAGTGTTTGTAGACATGGGTGTAGAAGGACAGTTACAGAGAGCAGAGGTTGGAGACTGCAGTAAAGAAGGACTGTTACAGAGAGCAGAGGTTAAAGACTGGGGTGAAGAAAGATTTTTGCAGAGAGCAGAGGTTGCAGAGTGAGGTGCATACGGACTGTTACAGAGAGAAGACTTTGGAGACTGTGGTGCAGAAGCACTGATACTGACAGCAGAGTTTGGAGACTGGGGTGAAGAAGGACCCTTACAGAGAACAGTGGTTGAAGACTGCGGTACAGAAGAACTGTTGTTGAAAATAAGGTTGGAGACTGGGGTGCAGAGGGACCATTGCAGAGAGCAGAGGTTGGAGACTGGGGTGCAAAAGAAATGTTACAGAGAGCATAATTTGGAAACTGGGGTACAGAAGGATCTTCCAGAGAGCAGAGTTGGAAGACTGGGTTGTACAGAGACTGTTGAAGATCAGACGATTGAGACTGGGGTGCAGAAGGATCGTTGCAGAGAGCAGATTATGGAGATTGGGGTATAAAATGACTGTTCCAGAGAGCAGAGTTTGGAGACTGGGGTGTAGAAGGACATATTCAGAAAGCAGTTGTTGAAGTCTGAGGTTCAGGAGGACTGTTTCAGAGAGCAGGGTTTGGAAACAGGGGTACAGAAGGACTGATACAGAGAGCAGAGATTGGAGACTGAGGTGCAGAAGGAATGTTATAGAGAGCAGAGGTTGGAGACTGCAGTGCAGAAGGACAGTTACAGAGAGCAGATGATGCAGAAGGTGGTGCAGAAGGACTGTTGCAGAGAACAGAAGTTGGAGACTGGGGTGCATAAGGACCATTGCTGAGAACAGGGGATAAAGACTAATGTGCAGAACGATTGTTACAGAGAGCATAGGTTGGAGACTGGGGTGCAGAAGGACTGTTTCAGAGAGTAGAGTTTGGAGACTTGGGTGCAGAAGGATCTTTCAGAGAGCTGAGGGTGGGGACTTGGGTACAGAAGGACTGTTGCGGAGAGCAAAGTTTGGAAACTGGGGTGCATAATGACCGTTGCTTAGAGCAGAAGTTAATGACTGATGTGTAGAAGCATCGTTGCAGGGAGTAGAGGCTGATGACTGGGGTGCAGAAGGACTCTTACAGAGAGCAGAGTTTGGAGACTGATGTGAAGAAGGCCTGTTACAGAGAGCAGACTTTGGTACTGAGGAGCACAAGCAGTGTTACAGAGAGCAGAGTTTGGAGACTGGGTTGCAGAAGATTCTTTTAGAGAGCAGAGTTTGGAAACTGAGGTGCAGAAGGACTGTTAAAAAGAGAAGATGTTGGAGAGTGGGTTGCAGAAGGACTGTTGAAGAGAGCAGATGTTGGAGATTGGGGTGCAAAAAGACTGTTGCAGAGAGCAGAGGTTTGAGACTGAGGTGTATAAGGACTGTTACCGAGTGCAGATGTTTGAGACTGGGGTGCAAAAGGATCTTGCAGAGAGCAGAAGTTTGAGACTGCGGTGCAGAAAGATCATTGCAGAGAGCAGAAGTTAGAGACTGGGGTGCAGAAGCATCGTTACAAAGAGAAGAGGTTTGAGACTGGGGTGCAGAAGGACTTTTACTGAGAGCCGAGGTAGGAGACTCGGGTGCAGAAGGAATTTTGCAGAGAGCAGAGGGTGAAGACGGGGGTGCAGGAGGACTGTTGCAGAAACAAGAGTTTGGAGACTGAGGTGCAGGAGGACTTATCGAGAAAGCAGATATTGGAGACTGCGGTGCAGAAGGACGGATAAAGAGAGCAGAGGTTGGAGACTCCAGTACAGAAGGAATGCTACAGAGAGCAGAGATTAAAGACTGGGGTGCAGAACGACTGTTGCAGAGAACAGAGTTTGGAGACTAGGGTGCAGAAGCAACTTTGCAGAAAGCAGAGGTTAGAGACTGAGGTCCACAATTATTGTTACAGAGAGCAGAGTTTGGAGACTCTGTTCCAGAGGAAAGTTTCAGCGAGCAGAGTTTGGAGAATTGTGTGCAGAAAATCTTACACAGAGCAGAGGTTGAAGACTGGGGTGCAGAAGGACTGTTGCAGAGAGAAGTGGTTGGAGACTGGGGTGCACAAGCATCATTACAGAGTGTAGCTGTTGGAGACTGGGGTGAAGAATGCCTCTTACAGAGAGCAGTGGTTGGAGACTGGGGTGCAGAAGTCCTGTTACATAGAGCAGAGATTAGAGACTGGGGTGCAGAAGGAGTGTTTCAGTGAGCAGAGTTTGCAGACTGGGTTTAAAAGTGTCTTACAGACAGCAGAGGTTGGAGACTGATGTACAAAAGGTAAAGGGAGCAGAGTTTGGAGACTGGGGTGCAGAAGGATTGTTGCAGAGTGCAGAGTTTTCAGACTGAGGTACAGAAGATCTGTTGCAGAGAGCAGATGTTGGAGACTGGGTGCACATGGACTGTTGCAGCGAGCATAGGTTGGAGACAGGGTGCAGATGGATTGTTGCAGAGAGCAGAGGTTGGAGACTGGGGTCCAGAAAAACAGATACAGAGAGCAGAGTTTGGAGACTGGGGTGCACAAGGACTGTTACAGAGAGCAGAGTTTGGAGATTGGGTTGCAGAAGGATGTTACAGAGAGCAGAGTTTGGAGGCTGAGGTGCAGAAGCACTGTTACAAAGAGTAGAGTTTGGAGACTGAATTGCAGAAGGATCGTAGCAGAGAGCAGAGCTTGGAGACTGGGGTGCAGAAGGACTGTTGCAGAGAGCATAGGTTTTAGACTGGGGTGTAGAAGGACTGTTGCAATTAGGAGAGGTAGGATATTGGGATCCAGAAGAACCCTTAGAGAGAGCAGTGGTTGGAGACTACAGTACAGAAGGACTGTTATAGAGAGCAGAGTTTGGACACTGCGATGGAAAAGAACTGTTGCAGAGAGTAGATGTTGGAGACTATGGTGCAGAAGGACTGATGCAGAGAACAGAGGTTAGAGACTGGGGTGCAGAAGGACCGTTGATGAGAGCAGAGGTCTGAGACTGGGGTGCAGAAGAATCTCAAAGTGAGCTGAGGTTGGAGTCTGAGATGCAGGAGGACTATGATAGAGAGCAGACGTTGGAGACTGGGGTGCAGAAGGATTGTTGCAGAGAGCAGAGGTTGGACACTGGGGTGCAAAAGGACTGTTGCAGAGAGCATAGTTTGGAGACTGACGTGCAGAAATACTGTTTCTGAAAGCAGATTTTGGAGACTGTGGTCCAGGACTGATACAGAAAACAGATGTTGGAGACTGGGGTGCAGAATGATTCTTGCAGACAGTAGAGGTTGAAGACTAGGTTTCCGAAAAACTGTTGCATAGAGCAGAGGTTGGAGACTGTGGTTCAGAAAGACTGATACAGAAAGCAGAGTTTGGAGACTGGGGTGCAGAAGGACCATTACAGAAAAGAGAGGTTGGAGACTGCGGTACAGAAGGACTGTTACTGAGAGCAGAGTTTGGAGACTGTGGTGCAGAAAGACTGTTGCAGAGAACACAGGTTGAAGACTGGGGTGCAAAAGGATCGTTCCAGAGAGCAAAGTTTTCAGACTGAGGTGCAGAAAGACTAATTTTGAAAGCCGAAGTTGGAGACTGGGGTTCATAATGACTGTGGCAGAGAGCAGAGGTTGGAGACTTGTGTGCATATGGACTGTTCCAGAGAGTAGATGTTGGAGACTGGGGTGCAGAAAGCCTGTTACACAGAGCAGAGATTGGAGAAGTGGTGCAGAAGGACTGTTACAGAGAGCAGAGTTTAGAGATTGGTTTGCAAAAGGATCTTACAGAGAGTAGAGTTTGGAGACTGAGATGCAGATTAAGTGTTACAGACAGTTGAGTTTGAAGAATGACCTGCAGAAGGATAATTGTAGAGATCAGAGGTTGAAGTCTGAGGTGCAGAAGGACTGTTAAATGGAGAAGTGGTTGGAGACTGAGGTGCAGAAGGACTGATACAGAATGCAGAGTTTTGAGACTGGGTTGCAGAAGGACCATTACAGAGAGCAGATGTTGGCGACTGAGGTGCCGAAAGAATGTTGAAGATAGCAGAGGTTGTAGACTGGGGTGCAGAAAGATCTTACAGAGAGCAGAGGTTGGAGACTGGGATGCAGAAGGACTGTTGTAGAGAGCAGACGTTGGAGATTGGGGTGCAGAAGGATTGTTGCAGAGTGCAGTGGTTGGATACTGGGTTGCAAAAGGACTGTAGAAGAGAGCAAGGATAGAGACTGAGGTTCAGAAGGACTCTTATAGAGAGCAGAGGTAGGAGACTGGGGTTCAGGACTCATACAGAAAGCAGAGGTTGGATACTGAGGTGCAGAAGGACTGTTACAGAGAGCAGAAATTGGAGACTGGGGTACAAAATACTTTTACAGAGAGCAGAGATTGGAGACTGGGGAGCAGAAGGAGTGTTGCAAGAAGAGAGGTTTAAGAAAGGGTTGCAGAAGGACCATTGCAGAGAGCATAGGTTGGAGACTGAGGTGCAGAAGGATTGTAACAGAGAGCAGAGTTTGGAGACTGCGGTGCAGAAGAACTGTTACAGAGAGTAGAGTTTGGAGACTGGGGTACAGATGCATATTACAGCAAGCAGAGTTTATAGACTGGGGTTAAGAAGGACTGCTGCAGAGAGCAGAATTTGGAGACTGGGGTGTAGAAGGATTGTTACAGAGAGCAGAAGGTGCATACTGGGGTGCAGAAGGACTGTTGCAGAAAGTAGATGATGGAGACTGGGGTCCAGAAAAACTGTTGCAGAGAGCACACGTTAGAGACTAAGGTGCAGAAGGAGAATTACACAGGGCAGATGTTGGAGACTGGAGTGCAGAAGGACTGATACAGAAAGCAGAGTTTGGAGACTGAGGTACAGAAGAACTTTTGCAGAGAGCAGATGTTGGAGACTGGGGTTCACAAAGAGTGTTGCAGTGAGCAGATTTTTGAGACTAGGGTGCCAAGGATCTTTGCAGAGAGAAAAGGTTGAACACTGAGGTGCAGAAGGATCGTTGCAGAGAGCAGAGGTTCGAGACTGGGGTGCAGAAAGATCATTACAGAGAGCAGAGTTTGGAGACTGGGGTGCAGAAAAAATGTTGCAGTGAGCAGAGGTTGGAGACTTGGGTGCAGAAGGACTGTTGCAGAAAGCAGAGGTTGGAGACTGGGGTGCAGAAGGACTGTTGAAGAGAGCAGCTGTTAAAGAGTGGGGTGCAGAAGGACAGTTACAGATAGCAGACATTGGAGACTGGGGTGCAAATGGACTGATACAGAGAGCAGAGTTTGTAGACAGGAGTGCAGAAAGCCTGTTACAGAGAGCACAATTTGGAGACTGGGGTGATGAAGAACTGTTACAGAGAGCAGAGTTTTGAGACTGGGTTGCAGAAAGATTGTTGCAGAGAGCAGAGGTTAAAGACTGGGGTGCAGAAGGACAGTTAGAGATAGCAGACGTTGGAGACTGGGGTGCAAATGGACTGATACAGAGAGCAGAGTTTGGAGACAGGAGTGCAGAAGGCCTGTTACAGAGAGCACAATTTGGAGACTGGGGTAATGAAGGACTGTTACAGAGAGCAGAGTTTTGAGACTCTGTTGCAGAAGCATCTTACAGAGAGCAGAGATTGGAGACTGAGGTGCAGAAGCACTGTTAAATAGAGTAGAGGTTGGAGACTGAGGTGCAGAAGAACCATTGCAGAGAGCAGAGTTTGGAGACTGAGGTGCAGAAGGATTGTTACAGAGAGCAGAGTTTGGAGACAGGGTTGCAGAAGGACTGATGCAGAGACCAGAGGTTTTAGACTACGATGTACAAAGACTGTTGCAGAGAGTAGAGGTTAGAGATTGGGGTCCAGAAAGACTGTAGCAGAGAGCAGAGGTTGGAGACTAAGTTGCAGAAGGACAGTTACACTGAGCAGAGATTAGAGACTGGATTGCAGAAGGACTGACACAGAAAGCAGAGGCTGAAGACTCTGGTGCAGAAGTACCCTTACAGAGAGCAGAGTTGGAGAATGCAGTATAGAAGGACTGTTACAGAGAGCAAAGTTTAGAGACTGGGGTTCAGAATGACTGTTGAAGAGAGCAGATCTTGGAGACTGGGGTGCAAAAGGACTGTTGAAGAGAACATAGGATGGATACTGGGGTGCAGTAGGACTGTTGCAGAGAGCAGAGGTTGCAGACTGAGTTGCAGAAGGACGGTTACAGTGGGCAGAGTTTGGAGACTTTGGTTTAAAACGACTAATACAGAAAGCAAAGGTTGGATACTGGGGTGAATAAGGACCCTTACAGAGAAAAGAGGTTGGAGACTGTGGTACAGATAGACTGTTACAGAGAGCAGAGGTTGGACTTTGGGTTGCAGAAGAAATGATGGGGCGATCAGAGTATGGAGACTTGGGTTTAGAAGGACTGTTGAAGAGAGCAGTGATTGGAGACTGAGTTACAAAAGGACTGTTACAGAGAGCAGAGTTTTGAGACTGGGGTACAGATGGATTATTGCAGAGAGCAGAGTTTTCAGACTGAGGTACAGAAGAACTGTTGAAGGAAGCAGATGTTGGAGACTGGGGTTCACAAGACTGTTCTAGCTAGCAGAGGTTTCAGATTGGGATGCAGAAGGCCTGTTATAGAAAGCAGAGGTTGGAGACTGGGGTGCAGAAGGAGTGTTACAGAGAGCAGAGTTTGCAGACTGGGTTTCAGAAGGGTCTTACCGAGAGCAGAGGTAAGAGACAGACGTTTAGAAAGACTGTTACAGAGAGCAGAGGTTGGAGACTGGGGTACAGAAGGATTGTTGCAGAGAGCAGATATTTCAGACTGAGGTACAAAAGAACTGTTGCAGAGAGCAGATGTTGGAGACTGGGGTGCAGAAGGATCGTTGCAGAGAGCAGAGGTTGGAGACTGGGTGTCAGATGGACTGATACAGAGAGCAGAGGTTGGAGACTGGGCTGCAGAAGGCCTGTTACAGAGCCGAGTTTGGAGACTGGGGTGCAGAAGGATTTTACAGAGAGCAGAGTTTTGAGACTGAGGTGCAGAAGCACTGTTACAGGGAGTAGAGTTTGGAGACTGAGGTGCAGAAGGATTGTTACAGAGAGAAGAGGTTGGAGACTGGGGTGCAGAAAAACTTTTGCTGAGAGCAGAGGTTTTAGACTGGGGTGTAGAAGGACTGTTGCAGAGAGTAGAGGTTGGAGATTGGGGTCCAGAAGATCTGTTAATGAGAGCATCGTTTGGAGACTGGGGTGGAGAAGGACTGTTGCAGAGAGCAAATGCTGAAGACTGGGGTTCAAAAGAAAAGTTGCAGAGAGCAGAAGATGGAGACAGGGGTGCAGAAGTATCCTTGGGGTGAGCAGAGTATGGAGAATAGGGTGTAGAAGGACTGTTACAGAGAGCAGAGTTTAGAGACTAGGGTTTAGAAGGACTTTTTCAGAGAGCAGACGTTGGAGACTTGAGTGAAGAAGTATTGTTGCATAGAGCAGAGCATGGAGACTAAGATGCAGAAGACTGTTACAGAAAGCAGATTTTGAAGACTGGGGTGCAGAAGGACTGTTACAGAGAGCAGACTTTGGAGACAGGGTTGCAGAAGGATCATTGCAGAGAGCAGAGTTTGGAGACTGGGGTTCAGAAAAATTGTTAGAGAGAGCAGAGTTTGGAGACTGTGGTGCAGAAGGACTTTTACTAAGAGCACAGTTTGGAGACTGAGGTGCAGAGAAACTGTTGCAGAGAGCAAAGTTAGGAGACTGGGGTGCAGAAGGAGTGTTGCAGAGAGCAGATGTTGAAGACTGAGGTGCAGAAGGACCATTACAGAGAGCAGAAGTTGGAGACTGGGGTAAAGAGGAGTTTTACAGAGAGCAGAGGTTGGAGACAGGTGTGCAGAAATATCTTACAGAGAGCATAGGTTGGAGCCTGGGGTGCAGAAAGACTGTTGCTGATAGCAGAGGTTGGAGACTGGGGTGGAGAAGGATCATTGAAGAGAGAAGAGTTTGGAGACTGGGTGCAAAAGGCCTGTTACATACAGCAGAGGTTGGAGACTCAGGTGCAGAAAGAATGTTACATAGAGAACAGGTTGCATACTGAGGTGTAGAAGGAGTGTTACAGAGAGAAGAGTTTGGAGACTGAGGTGGAGAAGGACTGTTACAGAAATCAGAGGTTGGAAATTGGGTTGTAGAAAAACTCTTAAAGAGAGCAGAGTTTGGAGACTTCCCTACAGAAGGACTGTTACACGGAGCAGATCTCGGAGACTGCAGAGCAGCAGGACTGTTTCCGAGGACAGAAGTTGGAGACTGGGGTGGAGAAGGAATGTAACAGAGAGCAGAGTTTGGAAACTAGAATGCAGAAGAATCTTTTAGAGAGCAGAGTCCGAAGACTGTGGTGCAGAAGGACTGTTGCACAGAGCAGAAGTTGGAAACTGAGGTCCAGAAGGATCGTTGGAGAGAGCAAATTTTAGAGACTGAGGTGCAGATGGACTGTTAAAGAGAGAAGAGTTTGGATACTCGGATTAAGAAGGACAGTTTCTGAGAGCAGAGGTTAAATACAGGGGTGCAGAAGAATCTTACAGAGAGCAGAATTTGGAGACTGAGTTGCAGAGGGACTGTTGCAGAGATCAGAGGTTGGAGACTGAGGTGCAGAAGGATTCATACAGAGAGCAGAGGTTGGAAACTGGGGTGCAGAAGGACTGATACATAAAGCAGTGATTGGAGTCTGGGGTGCAGAAAGACAGTTACAGAGAGCAGAGGTTGGATACTGTACTACAGGAGGATTGTTACAGAGAGCAGTGGTTGAAGACTGGGGTGCAGAAGTACTGTAGCAGAGAGCAGATGTTGGTAACTAGGGTGCAGAAGAACTGTTGTATAGAGCAGAGTTTGTAGACTGGGGTGCAGTAAGACTCTTGCGGAGAGCAGAGGTTGGAGACTGGGGTGCAGAAGGACTGTTACAGAGAGCAGATGTTGGAGACAGTGTTGCAGAAGGATCTTACAGAGAGAAGAATTTGGAGACTGAGGTGCAGAAGGACTGTTGCAGAGATCAGAGGTTTGAGAATGGGGTGCAGTAGGATTGTTGAAGAGAGCAGATGTTGGAGACTGGGGTGGAGAAGAATCTTAGCAGAGAGAAGAGTTTGGAGACTGGGGTGCAAAAAACATGTTACACAGAGCAGAGGTTGGAGATTGTGTAGCAGAAGTCCTCTTACATAGAGCTGAGGTTGGAGCCTGTTGTGCAGAAGGACTGTTACAGAATGCAGAGTTTAAATTCTGGGTTGCAGAAGGATCAAACAGAGAGCAGAGTTTGGAGACTGAGGTGTAGAAGGACGGTTACAGAGAGCAGAGTGTGGAGACAGGGTTGCAGAAGGATCTTACAAAGAGCAGAATTTGGAGACTGAGGTGCAGAAGGACTGTTGCAGAGATCAGAGGTTTGAGACTGGGGTGCAGTAGGATCATTGCAGAGATCAAAGGTTGGAGACTGGGGTGCAGAAGGATCATTGCAGAGAGCAGAGGATGGAGAGTGGGGTGAAGAAGGCCTGCTACAGAGATCAGAGTTTCGAGACTGGAGTGCAGAAGGCCTGTTACAGAGAGAAGAGGTTGGAGACTGGGGTGCAGAAAAACTGTTACAGAGAGCAGAGTTTGGAAACTGGTTTGCTGAAGGAACTTACAGAGAGCAGATGTTGGAGACTGAGGTGCAGGTGGACTGTTACAGAAAGCAGTGGTTGGAGACTGGGGTGCAGAAGAATCGTGTAGAGCAGATGTTTCAGACTGAGGTGCAGAAGTACTGTTACAGAGAGCAGAGGTTGGAGACTGAGGTGTAGCAGGACCGTTACAGAGAGCAGAGTTTAGAAACTGACGTGCAAAAGGACTGTTACAGAAAGCAGAGGTTGGAAATTGGGGTGCAGAAGGACCGTTGCAGAGAGCAGAATTTGGAGACTGGGGTGCAGAAGGATTGTTACAGAAAGCACAGTTTGAAGACTGAGGTACAGAAGGATAGATACAAAGAGCAGAGTTTGGAGACTGGGGTTCAGAATGACTGATTCAAAAAGCAGAGGTTGGAGACTGGATTGCAGAAGGACCCTTACAGAGAGCAGAGGTTGGAAACTGCGGTACATAAGGTCTGTAACAGAGAGCAGATCTCGGAGACTGGGGAGCAGAAGGACTGTTGAAGAGGAAACAGGTTTGAGACTGGGGTAGAGAAGAAATTTTACAGAGAGCAGAGTTTGAAAACCGGAGTGCAGAAAGATCTTACAGAGAGCAGAGGTTGGATACTGTATTGCAGAAGGAGTGTTGCAGAGAGCAGACGTTGGAGACTGGGGTCCAGAAGGTTCGTTGCAGAGAGCAGAGTTTGGAGACTGTGGTGCAGAAGGACTGTTGCAGAGAGCAGATGTTGGAGACTGGAGTGGAGAAGGACTGTTGCAGAGAGCAGATTTTAGAGACTGGGGTGCAGAAGGATTGTTACAGTGAGCAGAGTTTTGAGACTGAGGTTAAGAAGGACTGTTACAGAGAGCAGCGTTTGGAGACTGGGGTGCAGAAGGACTGTTACAGAGAGCAGAGGTTGGAGACTTCCATTTAAATGGATGTTACAGAGAGCAGAGTTGGCAGACTTGGGTGCAAAAGGACAGTTGCAGAGAGCAGATGTTGGAGATTTGGGTGGAGAAGAATCATTGCAGAGAGCAGAGGTTAGAGACAGGCATGCAGAATCATCCTTGCATTGAGCAGAGTTTGGATACTTTTGTGCAGAAGGCCTGTTACTAAGAGGAGAGGTTGGAGACTGGGGTGCAGAAGGACTGTTATAGAGAGCAGTGTTTGGAGACTGAGTTGCTGAAGGATCTTACAGAGAGCAGAGGTTGGAGACTGAGGTGCAGGTGGACTGTTACAGAGAGCAGTGGTTGGAGACTGGGGTGCAGAAGAATCGTGGAGAGCAGAGGTTTCAGACTGAGGTACAGGTGGACTTTTACAGAGAGCAGTGATTGGAGACTGGGGTGTAGAAGGACTGTTACAGAGAGCAGCGTTTGGAGACTCAGGTGCAGAAAATCTGTTACAGGAAGAGAGTTTGAAAATTAAGGTGCTGAAGGACCCTTACAGAGAGCAGAGTTTGGAGACTGTGGTATAGGGCTGTTACCTAGAGCAGAGGTTGAAGACTGGAGTGCAGAAGGACTCTTACACAGAGCATAGGTTGGAAACTGAGGTGCAAAGGATAGATACCGAGAACAGATTTTCGCGACTGGGGTTCAGGCAGACTGATACAGAAAGCAGAGTTTGGAAACTGGGGTGTAGAAGGACCTTTACAAAGAGCAGAGTTTGGAGACTGTGAAACAGAAGGACTGTTAAAGGGAACAGATCTTGGAAACTGGGAGCAGAAGGACTGTTGCAGAGAGCAGAGGTTGGAGACTGGAGTGGAGAAGGAATGTTATAGAGAGCAGAGTTTGGAAACTAGAGTGCAGAAGGATCTTATGGATAGCAGAGGTTGGAGACTGTGGAGCAGAAGGACTGTTTCTGAGAGCAGAGGTTGGAGACTGGAGTGGAGAAGGAATGTTATAGAGAGCAGAGTTTGGAAACTAGAGTGCAGAAGGATCTTATGGATAGCAGAGGTAGGAGACTGTCGTGCAGAAGGACTTTTACAGAGAGAAGAGGTTGGAGACTGGGGTCCAGAAGGATCGTAGCAGAGAGCAGAGTTTGGAGACTGGGGTGCAGAAAGACTGTTGCAGAGAGCAGAGGTTGGAGACTGGGGTGCAGAAGAACTGTTGCAGAGAGCAGAGGTTGGAGACTGGAGTGCAGAAGGACTGTTTCAGAGAGCAGATGTTGGAGACTGAGGTTCAGAAAGACTGTTACAGAGAGCAGAGTTTGGAGACTGGGGTGCGGAAGAAACGGTACAGAGAACAGAAGTTGGAGACTGTGTTGCAATAGGACTGTTGCAGAGAGCAGATTTTCAAGACTGGGGTGCTGAAGGCCTGCTACAGAGAGCAGAGATTTGGGACTGAGGTGCAGAAAGACTGTTCCAGAAAGCAGACGTTGGAAATTAGGGTGCAGAAAGACCGTTACAGATACCAGAGTTTGGAGACTGCAGTATAGAAAAACTGTTACAGAGAGCAGAGGTTTGAGACTGGGGTGCAGAAAGACTGTTACAGAGAGCGGAGTTTGGAGACTGGGGTGCAGAAGGATTATTGCAGAGCACAGAATTTTTAGACTGAGGTGCAGAATGACTGTTGCAGAGAGCAGTAGTTGGAGACTTGAGTGCAGAAGGACTGTTTCAGAGAGCAGACGTTGGAGACTGGGGTGAAGAAGGATCGTTGTAGAGAGCAGAGGTTTGAGACTGGGGTACGAAAGGACTGTTACAGAGAACAGAGGTTGGAGACTGGGGTGCAGAAGGCCTGTTACAGAAGAGGTTGGAGAAAGGGTGCAGAAGGACAGTTATAGAGGGAAGAGTTTGGAGACTGGGTTGCAGAAAGATCTTACACAGAGCAGAAGTTGGAGACTGAGGTGCAGAACGACTTTTACAGAGAGTAGAGGTTGGAGACTGAGGTACAGAAAGATTGTTAAAGAGAGCAGATGTTGGAGACTGGGGTGCAGAAGCACTGTTTCAGATAGCAGAGGTTGGAGACTGGGGTGTAAAAGGACTGTCGGAGAGAGCAGAGTTTGGAGACTGGGTGCAATTAGAATGTGGCAGAGAGCAGAGTTTGGAGACTGAGATTCAGGAGTGTTATTGAGATCACAGGTTAGACACTGGGGTGCAGAAGGACTTATAGAGAAAGCAGAGGTTGGAGACTGTGGTGCAGAATGAAAATTACAGAGAGCAGACTTTGGAGACCGCAGTACAGGAGGCCTGTTACAGAGAGCAGAGGTTTGAGAATGCGGTTAAGAAGGAATTATTCAGAGTGCAGATGGTGGAGACTGGGGTGCAGAAGAACTGTTGCAGAGAGAAGAGGTTGGAGACTGGGGTGCAGAAGAACTGTCGCAGAGAGCAGAGGTTGGAGACTGAGGTGCAGAAGGAATGTTACAGAGAGCAGAGGTTGGAGACTGGGGTGCAGAAGTACTGATACAGAGAGCAGAGGTTGGAGACTATGGTGCAGAAGGACCGTTAGAGAGAGCAGAGTTTGGAGACTGCAGTACAGAAAGACTGTTACAGGATGATACGTTAGAGACTAGGGTAGAGAAGGACTATTCCAGAGAGCAGATGTTAGAAACTTTGGTTCAGAATGACTGTTGCAGAGAACAGAGGTTAGAGAATGGGGTGTAGAATGACTCTTGCAGAGAGCAGAGGTTGGAGACTGAGGTGTAGAAGGACTGTTACAGAGAGAAGATTTTGGAGACTAGGGTGCAGAAGGATCTTACAGAGAGCAGAGGTTGGAGAAAGGGGTTCATAAGTACTTTTTCATACAGAAGAGGTTGAAGACTTAGGTGCAGAAGGACTGTATAGAGAAGAGGTTGGAGATGGGTAGAAGAAGGATTGTTACAGGGAACAGACGTTGGAGACTCAGGTGCAGCAGTACCGTTGCAGAAAACAGAGGTTGGAGACTTTGGTGGAGAAGGAATGTTAATGGGAGCAGAGTTTTGAAACTGTTGTGCAGAAGGATATTACAGAGAGCAGGTTGGAGACAGGGATTAAGAAGGACTGTTGCATAGAGCAGAATTTGGAGACTGGGGTGCAGAAGAATCATTGCAGAGAGCAGAGTTTGGAGACTGGGGTGCAGAAGGATTGTTGCAGACAGCAGAGTTTAGAGACTGGGGAGCAGAAGGACTCTTACAGAGAGAATAGTTTGGAGACTGAGGTGCAGAAGAATCGTTTCTGAGAGCAGAGGTTGGAGACTGAGTTGCAAAAGGACTGTTACAGAGGGTAGAGGTTGGAGATTGGGGTGCAAAAGTCGTGTTACAGAGAGCAGAGGTTCGAGACTAGGTTGCAGAAGAACTGTTACAGAGAGTAGAGATTTTAGACAAGGTTGCACAAGGATCTTACAGAGAGCAGAGGTTGTAGACCAAGGTGCAGCAAAACTGTTACAGAGAGCAGATGTTGGAGACTAGGGTGCAGAAGGATCGTTGCAGAGAATACAGTTTTCAGACTGAGGTGCAGAAGAAATTTTGCAGAGAGCAGATGTTGAAGACTGGCTTGCAGAAGGACTGTTGTAGAGAGCAGAGTTTGTAGACTGAGGTGCAGAAGCACTGTTACAGAGAGAAGAGGAAAGAGAATGGGATGCAAAAGCCCTGTTACAGAGAGAAGAAGTTGAAGACTGGGGTGCAGAAGGAATGTTACAGAAAGCAGGGTTTGGAGACAGGGTTGCAGAAGGATCTTACAGAAAGCAGAGGTTGGAGACTGAGGTATAGCAGGACTGTTACAGAGAGCAGAAATTGGAGACTGGGGTGCAGAAGGATCATTGCAGAGAAGAGAGTTTTTAGACTGCGGTGCAGGAGGACTGTTGCAGAGAACAGAGTTTGGAGACTGAGGTGCAGAAGGACTGTTACAAAGGGCAGAGGTTGAAGACTGCCGTTTAGAAGGACCATTACAGAGAGCAGATTTTGGAGACTTCACTACAGGAGGACTGTTACAAAGAGCAGAGTTTGGAGACTGGGGTAAAGAAAAACTTTTTCAGAGAGCAGAGGATGGATATTGGGCTGCAGAATAATCGTGTAGAGAGCAGAGATTGAGACTGGGGTTCAAAATGACTGTTACAGAGAACAGAGTTTGGAGAAGGGGTGCAGAAGGCCTGTTACTGAGGGCAGACTTTGGAGACTCGTTTACAGAATAATCTAACAAAGAGCAAATGTTGAAGACTGAGGTGCAGAAAAACTTTTACAGAGAGTAGAGGTTGGAGACTTAGTAGCAGAAGGACTGTTGTAGAGAGCAGAGTTTGGAGACTGAGGTCCAGAAGAATTGTTACAGAGATCAGAGGGTGGAGACTGGGGTGCAGAATGAAAATTACAGACAGCACAGATGGAGACTGGGGTGAAGAAAAAATGTTGCAGAGAGCAGACGTTGGAGACTGAGGTGCAGAAGGACTGTTACTGAAAGCAGACGTTGGAGACTGGGGTGCAGAAGGACTGTTACTGAGAGCAGAGGTTGGAGAATGGGGTGCAGAAGAACTGATACAGAAAGCAGACATTGGAGACTGGGGTGCAGAAGGACCGTTACAGAAAGAAGAGTTTTGAGACTGCTGTACAGAAGGACTGTTACAGAGAGCAGAGTTTAGAGACTGAGGTGCAGAAAGAGGGTTCAAGGGAGTAGCGGTTTGAGACTTTGGTGCAGGAGGACTGTGGCAGAGAGCAGAGTTTGGAGACTGAGATGAAGAAATACTGTTAAAGAGAGCAGAGTTTGGATACTGGGGTGCAGAAGGACCGTTACAGAGAGCATATTTTGGAGACTGCACTACACGAGGACTGTTACAGAGAACAGAGGTTGGAGAACGGGTGCAGAAGGACTGTTACAGAGGTCAGAGTTGACAGACTGGGTTGCAGAATAATCTTACAGAGAGCAGATGTTGGAGACTGAGGAGCAGAAGCACTGTTACAGAGAGAAGATGTTGGAGAGTGAGGTGCATAAGGACTGTTCCAGAGTGCAGACTTGGAGACTGAGGTGTAGAAGGATCGATACAGAGAGCAGTGGTCAAAGACTTGGGTGCAGAAGAACTGATACAGAAAGCAGAGGTTGGAGACTCGGGTGCACAAGGACCCTTACAGAGAGCAGAGGTTTGAGACTGCAGTACAGAAGGACTTTTACAGAGAGCAGAGGATGGAGACTGGGGTGGAAAAGAACTGTTTTAGAGAGAAAATGTTGAAGTCTGTGGTGAAAAAGGACTTTTAAAGAGATCTTAGGATGGAGACTTGAGTGGAGAAGTACTGTTGCAGAGAGCAGAGTTTGTAGACTGAGATGCAGAAGGACTGTTAAAGCAGGCAGAGTTTACAAATTGTGGTGGAAAATGACGGATACAGAAAGCAGAGGTTGGATACTGGGGTGCATAATGACCCTTACAAAGAACAAAGGTTGGAGACTGCGGTACAGAAGGACTGTTACGGAGAACAGAGGTTGGAGACTGGGGTGAAGAATACCTGTGGCAGAGAACAGTGATTGGAGACTGGGGTGCAGAAGGTTTGTTGGGGCGAGAAGAGTATGGAGACTGAGATGTAGAAGGACTGTTGCAGAGAGCAGAAGTTGAAGACTGGGGTGTAGAAGAAATTTTGCAGAAGCAGATGTTGGAAACTTTGGTGCAGAAGGACTGTTGCATAGAGCAGAGGTTGGAAACTGGGGTGCAGAAGGATAGTTAAAGAGAGCAGAGGTTGGAGACTGGAGTGCAGAAAGATCGTTGCAGAGAGCAGAGGTTTGAGACTGGGGTGCAGAATTATAGTTAAAGAGAGCAGAGGTTGGAGACAGGGTTTCAGGAAGATCGTTGCAGAAAGAAGAGGTTGGAGCCTGGGGCGCAGAAGGATCCTTAAAGAGAGCAGAGTTTGGAGATTATGGTGAAGAAGGACTTTTACAGAGAGCACAGGTTGAAGACTGGGGTGCAGTAGGACTTTTACAGAGAGAACAGGTTGGAGACTGAGGTGCAGAAAAAATGTTGCAGAGAGTAAAGTTTGTAGTCTGGGGTGCAGTTTGAGTGATGCAGAGAGCAGAGAATGGAGAATGAGGTTCAGAAGGACCCTGACAGAGACCAGAGGTTGGAGACTGCTTTACAAAAGAACTGTTATAGAGAGCAGAGGTTTGAGACAGGTGTGCAGAAGGATGTGACAGACAGGAAAGTTTGGATACTGGGGTAAAGAAGGACATTTGTGGAGAGAAGATGTTGGAGCCTGGGGTGCAGAAGAATCGTTGAAGAAAGAAGAGTTTGGAGACTGGGGTCAAAACTCCTGTTACTGACAGCAGAGGTTGGAGATTGGGGTGCAGAAGGCCTGTTAGAGAGCAGTGCTTGGAGACTGTGGTGCAGAAGGTCAGTTACAGAGAGCAGAGTTTAAAGACTGGGTTGCAAAAGGATCTTACAGAGAGCCGAGGTTGTAGACTGAGGTACAGAAGGACTGTTACAGAGAGCAGAGGTTGTAGACTGAGGTGTAGAAGGTTCGTTGCAGTGAGCAGAGTTTTCAGACTGAGGTGCAGAAGGACTGTTACAGAGAGCAGAGGTTTTAGCCTGGGGTGCAGAAGGCACGTTACAGAGAGAAGAGAATGGAGACTGGGGTGTAGAAGGACTGTTGCAGAGATTAGAGGTTGGATATTGGCGTCCAGAAGGACTGTTGGCGAGAGAAGAGGTTGGAGACTGGGGTAGAGAAGGACTGCTGCAGAAAGTAGAGGTTGGAGACTGAGGTGCAGAAGGACTGGTACAGAGAGCAGAGGTTGGAGATTGGGGTGCAGAAGGACTTATAGAGAAAGCAGACGTCAGTGACCTGGGTGCAGGAGGATTGTTGTAGAGAGCTGAGGTTGAAGACTGGGGTGAAGAAGGACTGTTGCAGAGAGCAGATGTTAGAGACTGGGGTGCAGAAGGACTGTTGCAGAGAGCAGAGATTGGAGACTGGGGTGCAGAAGGACTATTGCAGAGAGCAGAGGTTGCAGACTGAGGTGCAGAAGGACTGTTACAGAGAGCAGAGTTTGGAGAATGTGGTGCAGAATTACTGATACAGAAAGCAGAAGTTGGAGACTCGGGTGCAGTAGAAACCTTACAGAAAACACAGGTTGGAGACTGCGGTACAGAAAAACTGTTACAGAGAGCAGAGGTTGGAGACTGGGGTACAGAATAAGTGTTGTAGAGAACAGAGGTTGGAGACTGGGGTTCAGAAGGATCTTACAGAGAGAAAAATTCGGACACTGAGCATCACAAGGAGTGTTGCAGAGAGCAGAGTTTAGAGATTGGGACGCAGAAAAACTGTTGCAGAGAGCAGAGGTTTGAGTCTGAGGTGCAGAAAGTCTGCTACAGAGAGCACAGGTTAGAGTCCGGGGTGCAGAAATACTGTTGCAGAGAGCAGAGGTTTCAGAGTGAGGTGCATAAGGACTGTTGAAGAGAACAGAGGTTGGAGACTCAGGTGCAGAAGAACCATTGCAGAAAGCAGAGGTTGGAGACAGGGTTTCAGAAGGATCTTACAGAGATCAGAGGTTAGACACTGAGGTGCAGAAGGACTGTTGAAGAGAGCAGAAGTTGGAGATTGGGACGCAGAAAGACTGTTGTGGAGAGAGAGGTTGGAGTCTGACGTGCAGAAAGAAAGTTACAGAGAGCAGAGGTTGGAGACTGGTGTTAAGAAAAACTGATACAGAAAGCAGAGTTTGGAGACTGGGGAGCAGAAGGATCCTTTCAGTGAGAAGAGTTTGGAGACTGCAGTACAGAAGGACTGTTAAAGAGAGCGGAAGTTGGAGACTGGGGTCGAGAATGACTGTGGCAGAGAGCAGGTTTTGAAGACTGGGGTGCAGAAGAACTGTTACAGAGAGAAAAGGTCGGAGATTTGGGTTCAAACGGCCTGTTACACAAATCAGAGTTTGAAGACTGGGGTGCAGAAGAACTGTTGCAGAGAGCAAGGATGAAGACTGGGGTGCAGAAGGACTGTTGCAGAGAGCAGAGTTTTCACAGTGAGGTGCAGAAGGACTTTTACAGAGAGCAGAGTTTGGAGACTGTGTTTCAGAAGGACTGATACAGAAAGCAGAGGTTGAGGATTGGAATGAAGAAGGACCCTTAAAGAGAATAGAAGTTAAAGACTGTGGTACAGAAGAACTGTTGTGGAGAACAGAGATAGGAGACTTCTGTTCAGAGGGACCATTGCAGAGAGCAGAGTTTGGAGACTGCGGTGCAGAAGGAATGTTACAGAGAGAAGAGTTATGAAACTGGTGTGCAGAATGATCTTACAGAGAGAAGAGTTTTGAAACTGGGGTGCAGAAGGAGTGTTGCAGAGAGCAGTTTGGAGCCTTGGGTGCAGAAAAATCGTTGAGGAGAGCAGAATTTGGAGACTGGGGTGCCGAAGAACTGTTACAGAGAGAAGAGTTTGAAGACTTGGTTGCAAACGGCCTGTTACACAGATCAGAGTTGGGAGACTGTTACAAAAAGCAGAGTTTAGAGACTGGTTTTCAGAAGGATCTTACACAGAGAAGAGGTTGGAACTTCGGTGCAGAAAGACTCTTACAGAGAGTAGATGTAGTAGACTGAAGTACAGAAATACCATTGCCAAGAGCAGGGTTTGGAGACTGAGGTGCAGAAGGACTGTTGCAGAGAGAAGAGGTTGGAGACTTAGGTGTATAAGGACTCCTGCAGAGAGCAGAGGTTGGAGATTGGGGTGCAGAAGGACTGTTGCAGAGAGCAGAATTTGGAGACTGAGGTGCAGAAAGACTGTTACAGAGAGCAGAGCTTAGAGACTTGAGTGCAGAAGGACTGATACAGAAAGCAGATGTTTGAGACTGGGGTGCAGAAGGACCGTTACAGAGAGAGGTGTTTGGAAACTGCTGTACAGAAGGACTGTTACAGAGAGCAGAGGTTGGAGACTGAGGTGGAGAAGAAATGTTGCAGAGATCAGATGTTGGAGACTGGGGTGCAGTAGGACTGTTGCAGAGCATAGAGGTTGGGATTGGGTTGTAGAAGAACTGTTGCGGAGAGTAGAGTTTGGAGACTGGGGTGCAGAAGAATTGTTACAGAGTGCAGAGGTAGGATACTGGGGTGCAGAAGGTTGACCCAGAGAGTAAAGGTTGGAGACTGGGGTGGAGAAGGCCTGTTACAGAGAGCAGAGTTTGGAGACTGAGGTGCTAAAGGATCGTTACAGAGAGCTGAGTTTGGAGACTGAGGTGCAGAAGAACTGTTACAGAGAGCAGAGTTTGGAGATTGGGGTGCAGAATAACTGTTACAGAGAGCAGAGGTTGGAGACTGGGGTGCAGAAGGCCTGTTTCAGAGAGCAGAGGTATGAGACTGAGATGCAGAAAGATTGTTCCTAAGAGCAAAGATTGAAGACTGGGGTTCAGAAGGACAGTTTGAGAGAGCACATGTTGGAGACTGGGGTGAAGAAGAAATGTTGCAGAGAGCACAGGTTGGAGACTGAGGTGCAGAAAGACTGTTTCAGAGAGCAGATTTTGGAGACTGCGGTACAGAAGGACTGTTCCAGAGAGTAGAGCTTGGAGACTGGGTTACAGAAAGAATGTCACAGTACATTCTACATACAGTTTGAGAACTGGGGTGCAGATGGATCTTATAGAGACCATATGTTGGAGACTGGGGTGCAGAAGGATCGTTGCAGAGAGTAGAGGTTGGAGACTTGGGTGTAGAAGGACTGTTGCAGAGAGCAGATGTTTGAGGCTGGGGTGAAGAAAGACTGTTGCTGAGAGCAGAGGTTTTAGACTGGGGTGCAGAAGAACCCTTAC
This sequence comes from Ictidomys tridecemlineatus, assembly GCF_052094955.1. NCBI lineage: Eukaryota > Metazoa > Chordata > Mammalia > Rodentia > Sciuridae > Ictidomys > Ictidomys tridecemlineatus. The sequence continues at coordinate 40,338 of NW_027523060.1, read as the reverse complement.
TGAGAGCAGAGTTTGGAGACTGCCATACAGAAGGACTGTTACGGAGAGCAGAGTTTGGAGACTAGGGTGCAGAAGGACTATTGCAAAAAAAAAAAAGTGTTTGGAGACTGGTGTGCAGAAGAAATGTTGCAGAGCGCAGAGGTTGGTGACTGAGGTTCAGAGGGTCGTTGCAGAAAGAAGAGGATGGAGACTGGGGTGCAGCAGGCCTATTACAGAGAGCAGAAGTTGGAGACTGGGGTGCAGAAGGATCATAGCAGAGAGCATAGTTTGAAGACTGAGGTGCAGAAGGATCCTTGTAGAGAGCAGAGGTTTGAGACTGTTGTGCAGAACGATCTTTACAGAGAGCAGAGGATGAAGACTGGGGTGCAGTAGGACAGTTAAAGAGAGCACAGATGGAGACTGGGGTTCAAAAGAAATGTTGCAGAGAGCAGAAGGTGAAGACTGTGGAGCAGAAGGACTTTTGCAGAGAGCAGAGTTTGGAAACTGGGGTGCAAAACTGATACAGAAAGCTGACGTAGGAGACTGGGGTGCAGAAATACCTTTACAGAGAACAAAGTTTGGAGACTGCGGTACAGAAGGACTTTAACTGAGAGCAGATGTTAGAAACTGTGGGGCAGAAGGACTGATGCAGAGAACAAAGGTTGGAGACTGGGGTGCAGAAGGACCGTTGCAAATAGTAGAGTTTGGAGACTGAGGCGCAGAAGGATTGTTAGAAAGCAGAGCTTGGATACTGGGGTGCAGAAGGAATGTTGCAGAGAGGAGAAGGTGGAGACTAGGGTGCAGAAGGACTTTTGCAGAGAGCAGAGGTTGAAAACTGGGGTGCAGAAGGACTGTTACAGAGAACAGAGTTTGGAGACTGGGGTGCAGAATAACTGATATGGAAAAAAGTATTTTGAACCTGGGGTGCAGAAGGACTGTTGCAGAGAACAGAGGTTGGATTCTGGGATTCAGTAGGACCGTTGAAGAGAGCAGAGGTTGGAGACTGAGGTGCAGAAGGACTGTTATAGAGAGCAAAGTTTGAAAACCGGGGTGAAGAAGGATCTTATGGAGAGCAGAGTTTGGAGACTGAGGTGCCTAAGGACTGTTGCAGAGAGCAGAGGTTGTAGACTGAGGTGCAGAAGGATCATTGCAGAGAGAAGAAGTTGGAGACTGGGGTGCATTAGGCCTGTTACAGAGAGCAGAGTTTGGAGAATGGGGTGCAGAAGACCTGGTAGAGAGAAGAAGTTGAAGACTTGTGTGCAGTAGGATTGTTACAAATAGCGCAGTTTGGAGACTAAGGTGCAGAAGGATCATTGCAGAGATCAGAGGTTTCAGACTGAGGCTTAGAATGACTGTTACAGAGAGCAGAGTTTGGAGTCTGAGTTGGAGAAGGACTGTTTCAGAGAACAGATAATGGATCCTGGGATGCTGAAGAATCATTGCAGAGAGCACAGGTTGGAGACTGGGGTGCAGAAGGCCTGTTACAGAGAGCAGAGTTTGAAGACTGGGGTGCAGAAGGCCTGTTACAGAGAGAAGAGGTTGGAGACTGGGGTGAATAAAGATTGTTTCAGAGAGCAAAGTTTGAACACTGGGGTGCAGAAGGACCATTACAAAGAGCAAAAGTTGGAGACGGAGGTGCAGAAGGACTTTTACAGAGAGCAGAGTTTGGATACTGCGGTTCAGAAGGACTGTTACAGAGAGCAGAGTTTGGAGACTGAGGTGCAGAAGGATCGTTTCAGAGAGAAAAGGTTGGAGACTGGGGTACAGAAAACCTGATAGAGAGAGCACAGTTTGGGGACTGGGGTGCAGAAGACTTTGTACAGAGAGCAGAGGTTGGAGACTGGGGTTCAGAAGGATTGTTACAGATAGCAGAGGTTGAAATCTTAGGTGCAGAAGGACTGTTACAGAAAGCAGAGGTTGGCAATTGGTGTGCAGAAGGACTGTTATAGAGAGAAGAGTTTGGAGGTAGGGGTTCAGGAATCCTGTTAAAGAGAGCAGAGTTTGGAGACTGGGGTGCAGAAGATCTTGTACAGAGAGTAGATGTTGGAAATTGAGATGCAGAAAAATTGTTACAGAGAGCAGAGTTTCGAGACTGGGGTGTAGAAGAACTATTACAGAGAGCAAAGTTTGGAGACTGAGGTGCAGAGGACTTATACAGAGAGCAGAGGTTGGATACTGAAGTGCAGAAGGACAGTTACAGAGAGCAGAGTTTGGAGACTGAGGTGCAGAAGGATTGTTATAGAGAGCAGAGGTTTGAGACTTAAGTTCAGAAGGACTCCTACAGAGAACAGAGGTTGGAGACTGTGGTGCAGAAGGATCATTGCAGAGAGCAGAGGTTGGAGACTGAGGGACAGAAGGATCGTTGCAGAGAGCAGAGGTTTCAGACTGTGATGCAGAAGATCTTTACAGACAGCAGAGGTTGGAGACTGGGGTGCAGAAGGACAGTTACCGAGAGCACAGATGGAGACTGGGGTGCAGAAGAAATGTTGCAGAGAGCAGAAGTTTGAGAGTGGGGTGCAGAAGGACTGTTACTGAGAGCCGAGGTTAAAGACTCTGGTGAAGAAGAACTGATACAGAAAGCTGACGTTGGAGACTGGGGTGCAGAAGGACCGTTACACAGAGCATAGTTTAGAGACTGCGGTACAGAAGGACTGTTACAGAGAGCTGGTTGGAGACTGAGTTGCAAAAGGACTGATACACAGAGCAGAGGTTGGAGACTAGGGTGCAGAAGAACTGATACAAGAAGCAGAGGTTGGAGACTGGGGTTAAGAAGGACCGTTACAGAGAGAAGATTTTGGAGACTCCAGAACAGAAGGACTTTTAAAGAGAGCAAAGTTTGGAAACCGTGATGTAGAAGGACTGTTGCAGAGAACAGAGGGTTGAGACTGGGGTGCAGAAGGATTCTTAAAGCGAGCAGAGTTTGGAGACTGGGGTGCAGAAGGACCATTGCAGCGAGCAGATGTTGGAGACTCGGGTGAAGAAAGACTGTTAGAGAGAGCAGAGTTTGGAGAGTGAGGTGCAGAAGGATCATTTCAGGGAGTAGAATTTGGAGACTGAGGTGCAGAAGGACCGGTACAGATTGCAGAGGTTGGAGACTGAGGTGCAGAAGGACTTTTCCATAGAGGAGAGGTTGGAGACAGGGGTGTCACAGGATTCTTACAGAGAGCAGAGGATAAAGACTGGGGTGCAGAAGGTTTGTTACAGGTGTTGGAAACTTGGATGCAGAAAGATCGTTGCAGAGAGCAGATGTTGGAGACTGGCGTATAGAAGGGCTTTTGCAGAGAGCAGAGGTTGGACACTGAGGTGCAGAAGTACTGATACCGAGACCAGAGGTTTTAGACTGGGGTGCAGAATAACTGATAAGGAAAGTAGAGTTTAGAGACTGGGGTGCAGGAATACTGTTACAGAGAACAGAGTTTGTAGCCTGGGGTGCAGAAGGACAGCTGCAGAGAACAGAGGTTGGATACTGGTGTGCAGAGGGCCGTTGCAGAGAGATGAAGTTGGAGACTGAGGTGCAGAATGACTGTTACAGAGAGCAAAGTTTGGAGAATGGCGTGCAGAAGAATCTTACAGAGAACAGAAGTTGGAGACTGGGTTGTAGAATGATCGTTGGAGAGAGCGGAGGTTGGAGACTGGGGTGTAGAAGGACTTTTGCAGAGAGCAGAGGTTGGAGACTGGGTGCAGAAGGCCTATTACAGAGAGCATAGTTTTAAGACTGGGTTGCAGAAGAGCTGTTAAAGAGAGCAGATGTTCGAGACTGGAGTTCAGAAGGATTTTTATAGATAGCACAGTTTGGAGACTGGGGTTTAGAATAATTGTTGCAGAGAGAAGAGGTTTCACACTGAGGCTAAGAAGAACTGTTACAGAGAGCAGAGAATGGAGTCTGAGGTGCAGAAGGACTTTTTCAGAAAGCAGAGGTTGGCAATTGGTGTGAAGAAGGACCGTTATAGAGAGAAGAGGTTTGAGACTGCGGTACAGAAGGACTGTTACAAAGAGCAGATGTCGAAGACTGGGGTGCAGAACGACTGTTATAGAGAGCAGACGTTGGAGACAGAGGTGCAGAAAGATTGTTACAGACAGCAGAGGTTAGAGACTGATGTGTAGAAGGACTGTTACAGAGCGCAGAGTTTGAAGACTGGGGTGCAGAAGTATCATAGCAGAGAGCAGAGGTTGGAGACTGAGGTGCAGAATGGTCTTACAGAGAGCAGAGGTTAAAGACTGGGGTGCAGAAGAAATGTTGCAGAGAGCATAGATTTGAGACTGGGGTGCAGAAGGACTGTTTCAGAGAGCAGAGGTTGAAGAATGAGGTACAGACGGACTGTTACAGAGAGCAGAGTTTTTAGACTGGGTTGCAGAATGACTGATACACAAAGCAGAGTTTGGAGACTGGGGTGCGGAACGACCGTTACAAAGAGCACAGTTTTGAGACTGCAGTATAGAAGGACTGTTACAGAGTGCAGAGGTTGGAGACTGGGGTGCAGAAGGACTGTTGCAGAGAACAGTGGTTGGAGACTGGGGTGCAGAAGAACTGTTGCAGAGAGCTGATTTTTAAGACTGAGGTGCAGAAGGTTTGTTAAAGAGAGCAGAGGTTGGATACTGGGGTGCAGAAGGACTGTTACAGAGAGCAGATTTTGGAGACCTGGTGCAGAAGGATCTTACAGAGAGAAGAGGTTGGAGACTGAGGGCAGAAGGACTGTTGCAGAGAGCAGAGGTTGGAGACTGAGGTGCAAAATGATTGTTTCAGAGCAAAGAAGTTGGAGACTGGGGTGAAGAAGGCCTGTTACAAAGAGCAGACGTTGGAGACTGGGGTGCTGAAGACCTGTTACAGAGAGCAGAGGTTGGAGACTGGGGTGCAGAAGGACTGTTACAGATAGCACAGTTTATAGACTGAGGTTCAAAATGATATTATCGAGAGCAGAGTTTGGATACTGAGGTGCAGATGGAATATTACAGAGAGCAGAGTTTTGAGACTGGGTTGCAGAATGATTTTTGAAGAGAGCAGAGTTTCAGACTTAGGTGCAGAAGGACTGTTGCAGACAGCAGATTTTCGAGAGTGGGGTGCAGAAGGACTCTTTCAGACAGCAGAACTTTGAGACTGGGGTGCAGAAGGATTCTTGCAAGGAGCAGAGGTTGGAGACTTGGGTGCAGAAGGCCTGTTACAGATATCACAGTTTGGAGACTGTTGTGCAGAAGGATATTATAGAGAGAATCATTTGGAGACTGAAGTGTAGAAGGACTTATACAAAGAGTAGAGGTTGGAGTCTGGGGTTCAGAATGATTGTTGCAGAGAGCAGAGTTTTCAGACTGAAGTGCAGAAGGAGTGTTGCAGAGAGCAGATGTTCGTGACTGGGGTGCAGAAGGAGTGATTCAGAGAGCAGAACTTGGAGACTGGGTTGGAGAAGGATTGTTGCAGGGAGCAGAGGTTGGAGACTGGGGTGCAGAAGGACTGTTATAGGGAGCAGAGTTTTTAGACTGGGGTGCAGAAGGCCTGTTACAGAGAGCAGAGTTTGGAGACTGTTTTGCAGAAGGATTGTTACAGAGAGCAGAGGTTGGAGACTGGGGTCCAGAAGGTTCATTGCAGAGAGCAGAGTTTGGAGACTGGGGTGCAGAAGGACTGTTGCAGAGAGCAAAGGTATGAGACTGTTTTTCAGAAGGACTGTTGTAGAGAGCAGAGTTTTGAGAATGGAGTGCAGAAGGAGTGTTGCAAAGAGCAGAGTTTGGAGACTGGAGTGCAGAAGGACTGTTGCAGAGAGCAGAGTTTGGAGTCTGATATGCAAAAAGAATCTTAAAGAGAGCAGCGTTTGGAGACTGGGGTGCAGAAGGACTGTTACAGAGAGCAGAGGTTGGAGACTGTGGTGCTTAAGGATTGTTGCAGAGAGCAGACTTTGGAGACTGGGGTTCAGATTGGTCTTAAAGAGTGCAAAATTTGGAGACTGAGGTGCAGAAGGACTGTTGCAGAGATCAGAAGTTGGAGACTCTGGTGCAGTTGGATTATTGCAGAGAGCAGTGGTTGGAGACTGGGGTGCAGAAGGATTTTTGGAGAGAGCAGATTTTGAAGACTGGGTTGCAGAAAGTCTGCTACAGAGAGCAGAGTTTGGAGACTGAGGTGCGGAAGGACTGTTACAGAAAGCAGAGTTTGAAAATTGGGGTGTAGAAGAAGCGTTACAGATATCAGTGTTTGGAGACTTTAGTATAGAAAAACTGTTACAGAGCGCAGAGGTTGGAGACTGGGGTGCAGAAGGACTGTTGCATAGAGCAGAGGTTGGAGACTGGGGTCTAGAAGGTCTTGCAGAGAGCAGAGTTTGGAGACTGGAGTGCAGAAGGCCTGTTACAGAGAGAAGAGGTTGGAGACTGGGGTTCAGATGGATCTTACAGAGAGCAGAGGTTAAAGACTGGGGTTTATATTGACTGTTGCAGAGAGTAGAGCTTGGAGACTGGAGTGCAGATGGACTCTTACAGAGGGCAGAGTTTGGAGACTGTGGTGCAGAAGGATGTTACAGAAAGTAGAGGTTTGAGACTGGGGTGCCGACGAACTGTTGCAAGGAGCAGAGGTTTGACATTGGGGTGCAGAAGGATCATTGCAGAGAGAAGGGGTTGGAGGCTGGGATGCAGAAGGCCTGTTACAGAGAGCAGAGTTTGGAGACTGGGTTGCAGAAGGCCTGTTACAGACAACATAGTTTGGAGACTGGGGTGCAGAAGAACCATTACAGAGAGCAGAGTTTGGAGATTGCAGTACAGAAGGACTGTTACACAGAGCAGAGTTTGGAGCCTGCGGAGCAGAAGGACTTTTGTAGAGAACAGAGTTTGGAAACTGGTGTGCAGAAGGATCTAAAAGAGAGCAGATGTTGGAAACTGGGGTGCAGAAGGAGTGTTGCAGAGAGCAGACTTTGAAGACAGAGGTGCCGAAAGATCGTTTAGAGAGCAGAGCTTGGAGACTGAGGTGCAGAAGATTGTCGCAGAGAGCAGAAGTTGGAGACTGAGGTTTAGGAATACTGTTACAGAGAGTAGAGGTTGTAGATATGGGTTCAAAAGTTCTGATACAGTGAGCAGAGGTTGGAGACTGGGGTGCAGAAGGACTGTTACAGAGAGCAGAGTTTGGACACAGGGTTACAGAAGTATCTTAAAGAGAGCAGAGTTTGGAGACTGAGGTGCAGCAGGACTGTTACAGAGAGAAGAGTTTGGAGACTGGGGTGCAGAAGGATCATTGCAGAGCACAGAGTTTTCAGACTGAGGTGCAGAAGGACTGTTGCAGAGAGCAGTTGTTGGAGTCTCTGGTGCAGATGGACTGTTGCAGAGAGTAGACGTTGAAGACTGGGGAGAAGAAAGATAGTTGTAGAGAACAGAGGTTTGAGACTGGGGTGCAGAAAATTTTTTACAGAAAAGACGTTGAAGATTGGCCTGTTACAGAGAGAAGAGTTTGGAGAAAAAGTGCAGAAGGACTGTTTCAGAGGGAAGAGTTTGGAGACTGCGTTGCAGAAAGATCTTACACAGAGCAGAGATTGGAGACTGCGGTGCAGAACGACTGTTACAGAGAGTGGAGGTTGGAGACTGAGGTGCAGAAGGATTGTTATAGAGAGCAGATGTTAAAGACTGGGGTTCACAAAGACTGCAGCAGATAGCAGAGGTTTGAGATTGGTTGTAAAAGGACTGTTGGAGTAATCAGAGTTTGGAGATTGGGTGCAGAAGGAATGTTGCAGAGAGCAGAGTTTGGAGACTGAGATGAAGAAGGACTGTTACAGAGAGCACAGGTTGGAGACTGGGGTGCAGAAGAACTGATAGAGAAAGCCGAGGTCGGAGACTGTGGTGCATAAGAAAAATTACAGAGAGCAGTAGAGGAGGCCTGTTACAGCAGCTGAGGTTGGAGACTGGGGTTGAGAAGGTCTGTTTCAGAGTACAGAGGTTAGAGACTAGGGTGCAGAAGAACTGTTGTAGAGAGCATAGTTTGAAGACTGTTGTGCAGAAGAACTGTCAGAAAGAGCAGAGGTTGAAGACTGCGGTGCTGAAGGAATGTTACAGAGAGCAGAGTTTAGAGACTGGGGTGCAGAAGTACTGACACAGAGAGCAGAGGTTGGAGACTGGGTTGCAGAAGGACCGTTAGAGAGAGCAGAGTTTGTAGACTGCTGTACAGAAGAACCCTTACAGAGAGCATAAATTGGAGACTAGGGTACAGAAGGAATTTGCAGAGAGAAAAAGTTGGAGACTGTGGTTCAGAAGGACTGTTGCAGAGAACAGAGGTTAGAGAATGGGGTGTAGAAGGACTTTGGCAGAGAGCAGAGTTTTGAGACTGAGGTGCAAAAGGACTGTTACAGAGAGCAGAGGTTGGAGACTGGGGTGCAGAAGAACTGTTACAGAGAGCAGAGTTTTTAGAAAAGGTTGCACAGGGATCTTACAGAGAGCAGAGGTTGTACACCAAGGTGCAGCAGGACTGTTACAGAGAGCAGATTTTGGAGACTAGGGTGCAGAAGGATTGTTTCAGAGAACAGAATTTTCAAACTGAGGTGCAGAAGGATTTTGCAGAGAGCACATGTTGGAGACTGGGGTGCAGAAGGACTGTTGCAGAGAGCAGTGGTTGGAGACTGGGGTGCAGAAGGATAGTTGGAGTGAGCAGAGGTTGGAGACTGGGGTGCAGAAGGATTGTTATAGACAAAAGATGTCAGAGAGTGGGGTGCAGAAGGCCTGTTACAGAGAGCAGCTTTTGGTGAAGGGGTGCAGAAGTACTTTTACAGAGAGTAGAGTTTGGGGAATGAGGTGCAGAAGGACCGTTAAAGAGAGCGAAGTTTGGAGACTGAGTTGCAGAGGGACTGCTGCAGAGAGCAGAGGCTGGACATGGGGTGTAGAAAAACTGTTGCCGAGAGTAGATGTTCTAGACTGCCTTTATGTAGGACTGTTACAGAGACAGAGTTTTGAGACTTTGGTTCAGAAAGACTGTTGCAGAGAGCAGATGTTGGAGACTTGGTTGACGAAGGACTGTTGCAGAGAGCAGAGTTTGTAGACTGAGGTGCAGAAGGACTGTTACAGAGAGCACAGTTTGGAGATTGGGGTGCAGATGGACTGATACAGATAGCAGAGTTTGGAGTTTCCATTGCAGAAGGACTGTTGCAGAGAGCAGAAATTGGAGAATGGGGTGCAAAAGGCCTGATACCCAGAGCAGAGGTTGGAGACTGGGGTGCAGAAGGACTGTTACAGACAGCAGAATTTGGAGACAGGGTTGCAGAAGGATCTTACAGAGAGCAGAGTTGGGGACTGTGGTACAGCAGGACTGTTACAGAGAGCAGAGGTTGGAGACTGGGTTGCAGAATGATCGTTGCAGTGAACAGAATTTTCAGACTGAGGTGCAGAACGACTGTTTATGAGAGCAGATATTGGAGACTGGGGTGCAGAAGGACTTTTGCAGAGAGCAGAGTTTGGAGACTGAGTTACAGAAGGACTGTTACAGAGTGCAGAGGTTGGAGACTGGGGTTAAGAAGAACTTTTGCAGAGAGCAGAGGTTGGAGACTGGGTTGCAGAAGGATTGTTACAGACAGCAGAGGTTTGAGACTGGTGTGCAGAAGGACTGTTGCAGAGAGCAGAAGTTGGAGACTGGTGTGCAGAAGGATCTTTGCAGACAGCAGTGGTTCGAGACCGGGGTGCAGAAGGACTGTAACAGAGAGTAGAGTTTCGAGACTGAGGTTCAGAAGGATCGATGCAGAGAGCGGAGTTGGAGACTGAGGTGCAATAGGACTGTTGCAGAGAGAAGAGGTTGGAGACTGAGGTGCAAGAGGATTGTTACAGAGAGTAGAGGTGGGAGACTTGGGTGAAAAAGGCCTGTTACATAGAGCAGAGATTGGAGACTAGGGTGCAGAAAGATCGTTGTAGAGAGCAAAATTCTGAGACTGCGGTGCAGAAAGATTGTTATAAAGAACAGAGTTTGGAGACTGGGGTGCAGAAGGCCTGTTACAGAGAGCGGAGTTTGGATAAGGGGTTCAGAAGTACATTTACAGAGAGTAGTTTTTGAAGACTGAGGTGCAGAAGGATCATTGCAGAGAGCATAGTTTGGAGACTGAGGTGCAGAAGGATTGTTAAGGAGAGCAGAGGTTGGAGACTGGGTTGCAGAGCATCTGTTGCAGAGAGCAGAGGCTGGACACTGGAGTGTATAAGGACTGTAGTGGAGAGCACAGGTTCACACTGGGGTGCAGAAGGACTGTTGCAGAGAGCAGAGGTTAGAGAATGGGTTACAGATGGACTGTTACAGAGGAAGAGGTTAAAGATTTGGTGCAGAAGGTCTGTTGCAGAGAGAAGATGTTGGAGATTGAGGTGCAGAAGAACTGTTGCAAAGAGCAGCGTTTGTAGACTGAGGTGAAGAAAGACTCTTACAGAGAGCAGGTTTTGGAAATTGTGTTGCAGATGGACTGATACAGTAAGCAGAGTTTGAAGACTGGGGTGCAGTAGGACTGTTACAGAGAGCAGAGCTTTGAGAAAGGGGTGCAGAAGGATCCTTGCCAAGAACAGAGATTTCAGACTGAGGTGCATAAGAACTGTTGTAGAGAGCAGAGTTTGGAGAATGAAGTGCAGAAGGACTTTAACAGAGAGCAGAGATTGGAGACTGGGGTTCAGAAGGACCGTTACATAGAGCAGATTTTTGAGAGTGCACTACAGGAGGACTGTTACAGAGAGCAGAGTTTGGAGACTGGGGTGGAGAATGACTGTTGCAGAAAGCCGAGAAAGGAGACTGGGGTGCAGAAGGATCGTTGTGGAGAGCAGAGTATTGAGACTGGTATGCAGAAGGACTGTTACAGAGAACAGAGTTTGGAGAAGGGGTGCAGAAGGACTGATACACGAAGCAGAGTTTGAGACTTTGGTGCAGAAGGACTGTTGCAGACAGAAGAGTTTGAAGACTGAGGTGCAGAAGGACTGTTACAGAGAGCAGAGGTTGGAGACTGGGGTGCTAATGGACTGATACAGAAATCAAAGTTAGAAACTGGGGTTCAGAAGGACCGTTACAGAGAGCAGATTTTGGAGACTACACTACAGGAGGACTGTTAAATAGAGCAGAGGTTGGAGAGTGGTGTGGAGAAGGACTGTTTCAGAGTGCAGAGTTTGGAGACTGGGGTGCATAAGGATCGTTTCAGAGAGCAGAGTTTTTAGACTTAGGTGCAGAACAACTGTTTCAGAGAGCAGATGTTGGAGACTGGGGTGCAGAAAGACTTTTTCAGAGAGCAGATGTTGGAGACTGGGGTGCAGAAGGATTGTTACAGAGAGCAGACGTTTGATACTGGGGTTCAGAAGGACCATTGCAGAGATCAGAGTTTGGGAACTGAGGTGAAGAAGTTTTCTTGCAGAGAGCAGAGTTTTCAGACTGAGGTGCAGAAGGACTGTTGCAGAGAGCAGAGGTTGGAGACTGGGGTGAAGAAGGTTTGTTGTAGAGAGCAGAGGTTGGAGACTAAGTTGCAGAAGGACTGTTGCAGATAGCAGAGGTTGGAGACTGGGGTGTAGAAAAACTGTTGCAGGAACAAGAATTTGAGACAGCGGTTCTGAAAGACTGTTGCAGAGATCAGAGTTTGGAGACTGAGATGCAGAAGGACTGATACAGAGAGTAGAGGTTGGAGACTAAGGTAAAGAAAGATTGTTACAGAGAGCAGAGTTTGGAGACTGGGGTGCAGAAGGACTGTTGCAGATAGCAGAGGTTGGAGACTGGGGTGTAGAAGGACTTTTGCAGGCAGCAAAGATTGAAGACTGGGTGCACAAAGACTTTTGCAGAGACCAGAGTTTGGAGACTGAGGTACAGAAGGACTGTTACAGAGAGCAGATGTTGGAGACTGGGGTGTAAAAGGATCACTGCAGGGAACAGAGGTTGGAGACTGGGGTGCAGAAGAATTGTTACAGAGAGAAGAGGTTGGAGACTGGTTTGTAGAAGGACTGTTTCAGACAGCAATGTTTTGAGACCGGGGTGCAGAAGGACTGTTACAGAGAGTAGAGTTTCGAGACTGAGATGCAGAAGGTTCGATGCAGAGAGCTGAGTTTGGAGACTGAGGTGCGAAAGGACTGTTGCAGAGAGCAGAGGTTGGAGACTGAGGTTCAAAAGGCCTGTTACAGAGAGCAGAGGTTGGAGACTGGGTTGTAGAAGGTTCTTTGTAGGGAGCAAAATTTTGAGACTGGGGTGCAGAAGGATTGCTATAAAGAACAGAGGTCGGAGACTGGGTTGCAGAAGGATTGTTAAGGAGAGCAGAGGTTAGAGACTGGGTTGCAGAGGGACTTTTGCAGAAATCAGAGGCTGGACACTGGGGTGTATAAGGACTGTAGCAGAGAGCACAGGTTCACATTGGGGTGCAGAAGGACTGTTGAAGAGAGCAGAGCTTGGAGACTGGGTTACAGAAGGACTGTTACAGAGTCTGAGGTTGAAGATTTGGTGGAGAAGGTCTGTTGCAGAGAGAAGGTGTTGGAGATTGCGGTGCAGAAGGACTGTTGCAGAGAGCAGAGTTTGTAGACTGAGGTGAAGAAAGACTCTTACAGAGAGCAGGTGTTGGAAATTTTGGTGCAGTGGAGTGACACAGTAAGCAGAGTTTGAAGACTGGGGTGCAGAAAAAGTGTTGCAGAGAGCAGAGTTTGTAGACTGAGGTGCAGAAGCACTGTTACAGAGAGCAGAGTTTGGTGAATGGGGTGCAAAAGACCTGTTACAGAGATTAGAGGTTGGAGACTGGGGTGCAGAAGGACTGTTACAGAGAGCCGAGTTTTGAGAATGGGGTGCAGAAGGATCCATGCCGATAACAGAGATTTCAGACTGAGGTGCAGAAGGACTGTTGCAGAGAGCAGAGTTTGGAGACTGAGGTGCAGAAGGACTGTTAAGAGAGCAGAGATTGGAGACTGGGGTGCAGAAGAACCGTTACATAGAGCAGATTTTTGAGAGTGCACTACAGGAGGACTGTTACAGAGAGCAGAGTTTGCAGACAGGGGTGGAGAAGGACTGTTGCAGAGAGCCAAGGAAGGAGACTGGGGTGCAGAAGGATCCTTATGGAGAGCAGAGTATTGAGACTGGTGTGCAAAAGGACTGTTACAGAGAACAGAGTTTGGAGAACGGGTGCAGAAGGACTGTTGCACGGAGCAGAGGTTTGAGACTTTTTTGCAGAAGGACTGTTGCAGACAGCAGAGTTTGGAGACTGAGGTGCAGAAGGACTGTTACAGAGAGCAGAGGTTGGAGACTGGGGTGCAGATGGACTGATACAGAAAGCAGAGTTTAGAGACTGGGGTTGCAGACGACCGTATCAGAGAGCAGATTTCGGAGACTACACTACAGGAAGACTGTTACAGAGTGCAAAGGTTGAAGACTGGGGTGGATAATGACTGTTTCAGAGTGCAGAGTTTGGAGACTGGGGGGCATAAGGATCATTTCAGAGAGCAGAGTTTTTAGACTGAGGTGCAGAACGACTGTTGCAGAGAGCAGATGTTGGAGACTGGAGTACAGAAGGACTTTTTCAGAGAGCAGATGTTGGAGACTGGGGTGCAGAAGGACTGTTGCAGAGAGCACATGTTGGTGACTGGGGTGTAGAAAGATTGTTAAAGGGACAAGAATTTGAGAGCGGTTCTGAAGGACTGTTGCAGAGACCAGAGTTTGGAGACTGAGATGCAAAAGGACTGTTACAGAGAGTAGAGGTTGAAGACTGAGGTACAGAAACATTGTAACAGAGAGCAGATTCAGGAGACTGGGGTGCAGAAGGACTGTTGAAGATAGCAGAGGTTGGAGACTTGGGTGTAAAAGGACTTTTGCAGGCAGCAGAGGTTGGAGACTGGGGTGCAGAAAATCTTTTGCAGAGAGAAGAGTTTGGAGACTGAGGTACAGAAGGACTGTTACAGAGAGCAGATGTTGGAGACTGGGGTGCAGAATGACTGATACAGAAAGCAGTTGTTGGACACTGGGGTGCAGAAGGATCCTTACAGAGAGCAGAGGTTGGAGATAGCAGTACAGAAGGAATATTATAGAGAGCAGAGGTTGGAGACTGGGGTGGAGAAGGACTGTTTCAGAGAGTAGATATTGGATACTGGGTACAGAAGAACTGTTGCAGAGAGCAGAATTTGGAGACTAAGGTGCAGAAGGATTGTTGCAGGGAGCAGATTTTGGAGACTGAAGTGCTGAAAAACTCTTGCAGACAACAGAGGTTGGAGAATGGGGTGCAGAAGGACCGTTGCAGAGAGCAGAGTTTGGAGACTGCAGTACAGAAGGACTGTTGAGAGGTGAGATGAAGAAGGACTGTTACAGAAAGCAGAGTTTGTAGACTTGGGTGCAGAAGGATCATTGCACAGAGCAGAGTTTTCAGACTTAGGTGAAGAAGGACTCTTTCAGAGAGCAAATGTTGGACACTAGGGTGCACAATGACTTTTGCAGAAAGCTGAGTTTGGAGACTGGGTTGCAAAAGGATCTTTGCAGAGAGCAGAGGTTGGAGACTGGGGTGCAAAACGATTGTTACAGAGAACAGAAGTTGGAGACTGGGGTGCAGAAAGACTGTTGCAGAGATCAGAGGTTAGAGACTGGGGTGCAGAAGGACTGTAGCAGAGAGCAGAGGTTGGAGACTGGGGTGTAGAAGAACTGTTGCTGAGAGCAGACGTTGGAGAGTGGGATGTGGAAGGATCGTTGCAGAAAGCAGATGTTGGATACTGGGTTATAATAAGACGTTTGCAGAGAGCAGAGGTTAGAGACTACGGTGCAGAAGTACTGTTGCAGAGAGCAGAGGTTGGAGACTGAGGTGCAGAAGGACTGTTACAGAGAGCAGAGTTTTTAGACTAAGGTGCAGAATAACTGATACGGAAGTAGAGTTTGTAAACTGGGGTGCAGAATGACAGCTGCAGAGAACAGAAGTTGGATACTGGGCTGCACAAGGGCCGTGGCAAGGTTGGAGATTGAGGTGCAGAATGACTGTTACAGAAGGCAAAGTTTGGAGAACGGGGTGCAGAAGAATCTTACAGAGAGCATACGTTAGAGACTGGCATGCAGAAAAATTTTTGCAGAGAGCAGAGGTTGGAGACTGGGTGTAGAAGGACTTTTGCAGAGAGCAGAGGTTGGAGACTGGGGTGCAGAAGGCCTGTTACAGAGAGAAGAGTTTGGAGACTGGGTTGCAAAAAACCTGTTTCAGAGAGCAGATGTTGGAGACTGGGGTGCAGTAGGATTGTTACAAATAGCAAAGTTTGGAGACTGTTGTATAGAAGAATTGTAGCAGAGAGCAGAAGCTTCAGACTGTGGCTTAGAAGAACTGTTACAGAGAGCAGAGATTGGAAATTGGGGTGTAGAAGGACCGTTATAGAGAGAAAGATCTTGGAGACTGCTGTAAAGAAGGACTGTTACAGAGCAGAGTTTGTAGACGGGGTGCAGAAAGACCATTTTCAGAGAGCAGAGGCTTGAGACTGAGATGCAGAATGATTGTTACAGAGCGAGAGATTGGAGACTGGGGTGCAGAAGGACAATTACAGAGAGCAAAGGATGGAGACTGAGGTGCAGAAGGACTTTTAAAGAGAGCATAGTTTGAAGACTGAGGTGTAGAAAAATAGTTGCAGAGAGATGAGTTTGGAGACTGGGGTGCAGAAGGACTGTTACAGACAGCAGAGGTTGGCAATTGGGGAGCAGATGGAACGTTACAAAGAGAAGAGGTTTGAGACTGCGATACAAAAGGAATTTTACTAAGAGCAGAGTTTGGAGACTGGGTAGAAGAAGGATCGTTGCAGAGAGCAGATGTTGGAGACTAGAGTGCAGAAGGATTGTTACAGAGAGCACAGGTTGGAGACTGGGGTGCAGAAGAAATGTTGCAGACAGGAGAGTTTGAAGACTTGGTTGCATAAGGACTTTTGCAGAGAGAAGAGTTTGAAGACTGTGGTGCAGAAGGACTGATACAGAGATCAGAGTTTGGAGACTGGGGTGCAGAAGGATCATTGCAGAGAGCAGAGGTTGTCAACTAAGTCGCAGAAGGATTGTTACACAGAGCACATTTTGGTTACTGGGGTGTAAAATGACTGATACAGAGAGCAGATTTTGGAGACTGGGGTGCAGAAGTACTTTAGCAGAGAGCAGAGTTTGGAGACTGGGGTGCAGAAGGACTTTTGCAGAGACCAGAGGTTGGAGACTGGGGTGCAGAACGACTGTTGCAGAGAACAGAGTGTGGAGACTGGGGTGCAGAAGAACCATTGCAGAGAACAGAGGTTTGAGAGTGAGGTGCAGAAGGACTGTTACAGAGAGTAGAGGTTGGAGACTTGGTGTGCAGGAGGACTGTTGCAGAGAGTAGAGGCTGGAGACTGAGGTCAAGAAGCATCGTTGAAGAGAGAAGAGGTTGGACACTGGGGTGCAAAAGGCCTGTTACAAAGAGCAGAGTTTGGAGACTGGGGTGCAGAAGACCTGTTACGGAGAGCAGAGGTTGGAGACTTGGTTGCAGAAGGATTGTTTAATATAGCACAGTTTGGAGACTGGGGTGCATAAGGATGGTTGCAGACAGCAGAGGTTTCAGACTGAGGCTTAGAAGGACTGTTACAGAGAGCAGTGGTTGGAATATGAGGTGCAGAAGGACTGTTACAGAAAGCAGATGTTGGCAATTGAGGTGCAGAAGGACCGTTATAGAGAGAAGATGTTGAAGACTGCGGTACAGAAGGACTGTTAGAAAGAGCAGAGTTTGGAGACTTTGGTGGAGAAGGACCGTTGTAGAGAGCAGATGTTGGAGATTAGGGTGCAGAAGGACTGTTACAGAGAGCAGACATTGGAGACTGAGGTGCAGAAGGATTGATACAGAGAGCAGAGGTTGGAGACTGTGGTACAGAAGGACCATTACAGAGAGCAAAGTTTGGACACTTTGGTGCAGAAGGACTTTTAGAGAGAGCAGAGTTTGGATACTGGGGTGCAAAAGGACTGTTACAGAGAGGAAGGGTTTGAGAAAGGGATGCAAAAGAATCTTACAGAGAGCGGAGTCTGAAGACTGGGGAGCCGAAGGACTGTTGCAGAGAGCAGAGGTTGGAGACTGAGGTTCAGAAGCATCGTTGCAGAGAAAAGAGTTTGGAGACTGGGGTGCAGAAAGACTGTTACAGAGAGCAGAGATTCGAGATTGGCTTGCAGAAGAACTGTTACAGAGAGCAGAGGTTGGACACTGGGGTGCAGTAAGCCTGTTACAGTGAGCAGAGTTTGAAGACTGAGGTGCAGAAGGACTGTTACAGAGAGCAGAGGTTGAAGACTGAGGTGCAGAAGGATTGGTACAGAGAGAAGAGGTTGAAGACTGAGGTTTAGAAGCACTGTTACAGAGAGCAGAGTTTAGAATCTGTGGTGCAGAAGGATTGTTGCAGAGAGCAGAGGTTGGAAACTGAGGTGCAGAAGGATCATTGCAGATAGCAGAGGTTGAAGACTAAGGTGCAGAAGGATCGTTACAGAGAGCAGAGGTTGGAGACTGGGATCAGAAAGAAAGGTACAGAGAGCACAGTTTGGAGACTAGGGTGTAGAAGAAATGTTGCAGTGAGCAAAATTGGAGTCTGGGGTGCTGAAGGCCTGTTACAGAGAGCAGATTTTGGAGACTCGGGTGCAGAAGGACCATTCCAGAGAGCAGAGGGTGGAGCCTGGGGAGAAGAAGGATCATTGCAGAGAGCAGATGTTGGAGACTAGGATGCAGAAGGACTGTTACAGAGAGCAGAGGTTGGAGACTGGGGTGCAGAAGGATTCTTAAAAAGAGCAGAGGATTGAGACTCAGATGCATAAGGAGTGTTACTGAGAGCAGAGTTTGGAGATTCTGGTTCAGAAGAACTGTTAAAGAGAGCAGAGTTTTGAAACTGGGGTTCAGAAGGATTGTTACAGAGTGCAGAGGTTTGATTCAGGTGAGGTAGGACTGTAACAGAGAGTAGAGCTTGAAGACTGGGTTGCAGAAGAACTGTTACAGAGAGCAGAGGTTGGAGACTGTAGTGCAGAAGGCCTGTTACAGAGAGCATTGGTTGGAGACTGAGGTGTAGAAGGATCATTACAGAGAGTAGAGGTTGGATACTGACTTGCAGAAAAGCTGTTGCAGAGAGCAGAGGTTGGAGATTGAATTGCAGAAAGATTTTTACAGAGAGCAGAAGTTAGAGACTGAGGTGCAGAAGGACTGTTACAGAAAGCAGAGTTTGGAGACTGGGTTGCAGAACGACTGATACACAAAGCAGAGTTGGAGCCGGGGGTGCAAAAGGACCGTTACAGAGAGCAGTTTGGAGACTGAGGTATAGAAGGACTGTTACAGAGAGCAGAGGTTGGAGACTGGGGTGTAGAAGTTTGTTACAGAAAGCAGACGTTGGATACTGGGGTGCAGAAGGACTGTTACAGAGAGCAGAGTTTGGAGACTGGGGTGCAGAAGGATCTTACAGAGAGCAGAGTTTGAAGACTGAGGTGCAGAAGGACTGTTGCAGAGAGCAGAGGTTGGAGACTGAGGTGCAGAATGATCGTTTCAGAGAGAAGAGGTTAGAGACTGGGGTGAAGAAGGCGTGTTACAGAGAGCAGAGGTTGTAGACTGGGGTGCTGAAGGACTGTTACAGATATCACAGTTTGTAGACTGGTGTTTAGAAGGATGTTATAGAGAGCAGAGTTTGGAGACTGAGGTGCAGAAGGACTGTTACAGAGAACAGAATTTGGAGACTTGGTTGCAGAATGATTGTTTCAGAGAGCAGAGTTTTCAGACTTAGGTGCAGAAGGACTGTTGCAGAGAGCAGATGTTCGAGAGTGGGGTGCAGAAGGACTTTTTCAGAGAGCAGAACTTGGAAACTGGGGTGCAGAAGGATTCTTGCAGGGAGCAGACGTTGGAGACATGGGTGCAGAAGGCCTGTTACAGATATCACAGTTTGGAGACTGATGTGCAGAAAGATATTATAGAGAGCAGAGTTTGGAGACTGAGGTGCAGAAGGAGTGTTACAGAGAGCAGAGTTGGAGCCTGGGTTGCAGAATGATTGTTGCAGAGAGCAGAGTTTTCAGACTTAGGTGCAGAAGGACTGTTGCGGAGAGCAGATGTTCGAGAGTGGGGTGCAGAATGACTCTTTCAGAGAGCAGAACTTGGAGACTGGAATGCAGAAATTTTCTTGCAGGGAGCAGAGGTTAGATACTGGGGTGCAGAAGGCATGTTACAGATATCTCAATTTGGAGACTGGTGTGCAGAAAGATATTATAGAGAGCAGAGTTTGGAGACTGAGGTGTAGAAGGACTGTTACAGAGAGCAGAGGTTGGAGTCTGGGGTGCAGAATTATTGATGCAGAGAGCAGAGTTTTCAGACTGAGGTGCAGAAGGACTGTTGCAGAGAGCAGATGTTCGAGACTGAGGTTCAGAAAGAGTGTTTCAGAGAGCAGAACTTGGGGACTGGGGTGGAGAAGGATTGGTGCAGGGAGCAGAGGTTGTAGACTGGGGTGCAGAAGGACTGTTATAGAGAGCAGAGATTTTAGACTGGGGTGCAGAAGGCCTGGTACAGAGAGCAGAGCTTTAAAACTGTGGTGCAGAATGATTGCTGATACCTGGTGAGCCTCCTTCTGGACACCTTCTTTTCCGCACAGTCCTTCAGGCCCTCTCTCCTCACCCTGCTCTCTTTTGGCTTTGTGAGCACCTGTGACTTCCACAGTCACTCTAAGCCATGACTCCCAGGCCTATCTCCTGGGAACCTGTCCCGCTGCCTCCTGGAATCTCTTTGGGGAGACCCCGCAGGTACCCAGACTCCAGGCCCAACCTCCTTTCCTTCTTTCCTCTTCCCAGACACGCTCCTTCTCATTTTTTTTTTTTATGTTTTAATGAGTGATCCCACTGCCACTCAGCTACCCCACAGACCAGGTGCCCTCTTGTGTCCTTGTCACCAGGACTTTAAAGTGCTCCACCCAGGGCTCCTCTTCAGAGCTTTTCCCCAAGCTCCAAATTTCACATCTTCAGTTACCAGATATTTCCTTTAATCTTGTTTTGGCACCCGATTACTCTCCCTGACTACATGAAGGTATTCTAACCAAAGCACATGGACTGTAGAGAATATTATGCCTTAGAAATAAGGTATCCTCTCACCAAAAGCTCAGGGTCAGCCACAGTAGCAGTTTTCAGAGGTGAAATAATTAGACTGTGAGACTTGTGACCTAATCTGTGGATCCATCCATTTTGTGGGTTAATTATCAGAAAGGCCCACTGTACTGAGAGGAGTGTGGGCAGGTGGAGTGTGGCCGGGGACATGCCCTGGGGAATCACATCTCGTCCCCTGCGAACTGTCTCCTTCTGTCCCCTCCCCCGCCCCAACCTTCTGGCTGCCATGAGCTAGGGAAGCTTCCCCCTTGTTCCCTTTTACATCGGCGTCCCACCTCATCTCAGGCTGGCAGGAATGGGTCAGCTGGCCCCAGACCAAACCTCCAAGCCAGGAGGCCAGAGTGCATCTCCCCCTCTGGGTTGTTCTGGTCAGGCCTGTGGTAACTGTGGCAACCGTGGACTGACCCAGGGAGTAGGTGTTATGAGTGGATTGGACCCACAACAATTTCCCAAATCCACGGATTCTGTAATTTTCAGAGCTCAAGCCATTTCCTTCTGGATGACCTGTTTCCAGCCTGCCCTCACCTAGAATGTGGTCTACTATTGATTACTGATATTCTCCAGCCGTCCTGGTCCTGCCCATTTGCACACCACAGCTAGCTCCTAGGCAGCCAGACCCATTAACCTCCTGCTGCCTACTGAGGTGAGCAGAGAGATTTTCTGAGGACCTTGTTAGAAGTCCACTCTTATTTTTTTTTTTTAAAGACCACACTCAGAGGGCTTTTTCAGGCAGTTTTTCACATGCCTTTGAGAAATCAGACTCAGAATGATTTTTGTGATTCTCTCCCAGGATCCAATAACCACTGCTCTACTCCCTACTTCTCTGAGATCAACATTTTAGCTTGCACAATGAAGTAAAAAACTGCTATTTCTCTTTATGCATCTGACTTATTTCACTTACTATAATGTCTCCCATGAACTAGTTTTAAATAGAAACTGCACAACAAATTCTTTTATATCAGATTTAAATTTAATTCTGAAGAGATAATTCGAAATCGTCACATATGTTTATGCAGGAAAATGTTCATTAAAATATTTATAGGACTGAAGATAATCTGAATGTTTAGCCAAAGGGGAGAGATTAAGTTTATTTAAGAGAGATGTAAGTTTACTGATCATCTCAATAGATGCAGAAAAATCATTTAACAAAATATAGCACCCCTACCTGTCAAAACAGTAGAAACACTAGGGACAGAAGGAACGCTGTATAAGCATTGTAAAAGCTATCTATGCTAAACCCAAGGCAGCATCATTCTATGTGGAGAAAGGTTGAAAGCATTCACTCTAAAAACTGGAAGCAGAGAGGGTAACCCCTCTTTCACCACTTCTATTCGACTTCATCCTTGAAATTGCCAGAGCCATTGGACAAAAGAAAGAAATTAAAGGTATACAAATAGGTCAAGAAGAATTCAAATCTCACTCTTTGCTGATAGGATCATGTCATCTTCTTAAATTTTTTATTAGAGCATAATAGTTATACATAGAAGTTGGGTTGATTTGGAAAAGATCCTATGTGCATTTACTCCATTCAGTCCCAACCCCCCATCTCCCTCCCCTTTCCGCCCCCATTCTCCTTTTTCTAATGATCTTTTTTTGGGTCATTTATCTGTTAATTTCTGTCTGGTGCTTTCTACATATACATACAGGTGCAGTCCCCTGTTTTAAACTTCCATGTGCACATAACATGATCTGCGTAAAGACTTTTCACATTTCCTCCCTTCCCAAACCTCTCCGCCCTCTCATTCTCCTTCTACTCCACTGATCTTCCCTTTATACTTAAGATAGCCAGTCCAACCCCACTTCATCAACTTCTTTCCTCTATTTTTCTCTGGCCCTGATAATTTCAGCATTGTACAGGAATAGTTAACTTCTGCCTTACCGAACACAGAAATCAAGATTGATGTAAAATGAGAAAAACTCTACATTGGAAAACACTGAAGGCAACACCGACTGCTTCTGCAGATGATGACTCTGCTTTGTAAAATTTTTTCTTAACATTTGCAATGAAAATGAACTTCTCCAAAAATCCTATGTTTACATTAAAGGACAACAGGAGACAGAGATTACTGAGACAGTGAGAAATGACTTCACACCATGATGAGGTCGAATGGCTTTCTGTTGGATTCTAGTAATTCTCTGGTTACTCCCACACACCATCAACCCTGCAAATGTATGCAGCTCCATGGGTCTAATTCCCTGAGACCAGTCCCACAGGTTATCAGTCTCCAGGCTGCTTTTCATTCGATATTATTTGCCATGTTGCTGCAGATTAACAAGCACGTTTGGGGTGCTCTCAGTCCATTTTCATCATGGTCTTTTTTTCTCTGTTTTTTAGCTATGACAACATTGGAAATGAGCAATCAATCATTTGTCACTGAATTCATCTTCTTGAGATTTTCCAACCACTCCAACCTACAGGGCTGGTTCTTCCTGCTCTTTCTGGTCATTTACCTGACCACTCTCCAGGGGAACATGATCATAATAGTGGCCACCAGGGTCATTCCAACTCTCCACACTCCAATGTACTTTTTCCTCAGCAATTTGAGCTTCTTGGACGTCTGCTAAACATCCACCACCCTCTCAGCACTGCTGGTGAACTTCTTTTGGGAGAAGAAGGCCATTTCTTATGAGGGCTGCCTTTCCCAGATCTTCTTCTTGGTGACAAGTGCTGGCACAGAAGGCTTCTAACTAGCTGTGTGGCCAGTATGACGGCTGTGTGGCCACGTCCCGTCCTCCTCAGTACCCAGTCATTATTAGTGTGAAGGTCTGTGTTGTCAGGTGACTGGGTCCTGGCTGTGTGGGCTGGTGAATTTGGTCACACACACGGTGCTGGCCATCACACTCACTCTGTGTGGGCCCCAGCGGTTCAGCCACTTTCTCTGTGACACCCCATTGCTCCTGAAGCTCTCCTGCTCAGACACCTCTGTCAACGAGTCTGCGCTCCACATGGTTAGTGCCACCATAGGCCTGAGCCCCTGCCTCTTCACTGCAGGCTCCTATGCACTCATTATGGCGGCCATCCTGGAGATTCCCTATGCCCAGGGCAGAAGGAAGGCCTTCTCCACCTGTGCGTCCTCCCTCACTGTCGTGGTGGTCTTCTATGGAACAGCCAACTTTCCACTATGACAGGCCCAGAGAAGGCTGGAATGGACACCCTGGTCTCTGTGCTCTTCTGTGTGGTGAGCCCCCTGTTGAGCCCCGTCATTAACAGCCTGAGAACCAACGAGGTCCAGAGTGCCCTGAGGAAGCTGGCTGGAGGGTGTGCATCCCTTTGCACGATCAAAGTCTAGACCAATCTTCAAACTGGAGTATACATTCATCTGAAAAAAATGCCTCCCAGGGACTTGTAGGCACCTGGTTAGAGAGTCTGTATCTGGAGCTTCAACTCCAACTCCCGCTTTTCAAATCTCTGTGACTCCTTTCTCTCCTCTCTTTTAACAAACACCCTTTTCCCACTTTCAGGTACAAGTGTGTTGGACACCTTGTGTGGGTGTTTAGCACCATCTCTGTCCTTCTGTGTTCTCCCCACACCAGAGGGACAGAAAGTACGAGAACCTCGTTTCCCACACTCCCCTGCTTGCAGGCCTCCATTTTAGGAGGTTCTGTCAAGATCAGCCAAACACTAGGCATAGAGAAAGAAAGGAAAGGAAGAAAGCGGGTTCTTTTGGATCCCATACCAGCAGAAGCAGCAAACCAGCCCTTTAGAGGCAGGAACTAATCTCCTTGGTGCCAGGAGCTGTGTGTGCAGGCTCCTAGACAGCAGTTCCTGAATGTGGGTCACAGTAGCTTGGAATGAGCGTCTATTTCCAGGGAAGTTAGGGTTTCCATATATGGGGTGGTGTCACCTGCCCTATTTTCCTTTTTTCTTCCAGATCAACCAACCATTTTATAACTTTTTTCTGTTTCAACTTCCTCTACCCTAAGACATCAAGAGTCGTTCTTCATCTCTACCTGACCATGGTGGCACTGACCACAATAGTCATTTGCATCAGAGATGGTTCTAGATAACAGACCTGAGGAGGTAGGTTGGATGTCTGACCTGAGGGAATTGAATATGTTCATGATGTCATAGCCCATGGAAAAAAAGACCTGATAATTCCTGGTGTGCAATGACCCAACAGAGACTTTAAGTTATCGTGGCCTGAAATCAAATGTCTATGGAAAACTGAGCTTTGGAATAACACTATCCACCTTCAGGGTGGGAATGAACATTACAACATGACTACAGACTGCTGTTACTGACTGGAGTGGGAGACTTACAGAAAGTAAATGATAGGTTCAAGCATTATATTCCTTCTTCAAGTCAGGTTCAGATCATGAAAAATATTTTCTCTCTGGAAACTGATAAAGGTTAATATCAAAAGAAAACATCCAATTCTCCAAATTGCAGTAGTACAAAGAAAATTATAAATCCACAATTTCTTCAGGTCTGTCTTATGTCAAGTAAGACATTAATGGAGGAATGATTGGGACCCTGTTAATTAGAATGGTAAAATACCAGTGGAATTAGAGAAATCTCAGAGCATTGAACTCTGAAATCTCCATTAACTCTCTTTGCTGTCAGAAGCAGCCCCTCCTCCCCCGAGGAGACTAGCTTTCCCTAAATTGAAGACCCTATGGTGACTTTACCTGGGCAGTTGTCTTTTTTTTTTTTTTTGAAGAGATAGTGAGGGAGGAGAGGAGAGGACTCTAGAGGGATGAGAGAGAGAGAGAGAGAGAATTTTTAATATTCATTTTCTAGTTCTCGGCGGACACATCATCTTTGTTGGTATGTGGTGCTGAGGATCGAACCCGGGCCGTACGCATGCCAGGCAAGCGCACTAGTGCTTGAGCCACATCCCGAGCCCAATTGTCTTTAAGATGCTCATCCATCATCCCTCATTGTCACCAGACTCTTAATTGGGGTCTGATAGTAGAACGCCTCAGGTAAGGGTATAAAATATAGCCCAGGAGAGTATAAGGGTCACATCAAAATAAAAGGTAAATATTTTACTGTATTTTGTTAATAGGAGCCTTAAGAATATATAAGAGAATTTGTTTGAGTCTTCTAGACCAAAAAAGTCAGGACATATTGCTGGATCATCTTGAATGCAGTCACAGGGACGTAATCACCAGAAATGTTAGGGCCAAGGATTTTCCTGAGCCATGGGGAGTGGCTATTAGACTCTGTTTGGTTGATGGACTGAAATCTGGACTCAGTGTTTGCTTAAGTTCAATGACCAATATGATCCTGGAATAATGGACAGGATGGTGATCAGAAATAAATAAGGTGTTGGATGGCGTGTTATGTGACCCCTTCCCTGGCCTCACAGCTGGATCTGGAGGAGGGCCTGGAGCACCAGCCTTCGCCAAGGCCTCGTGGACATGCGTTCAAAAGGCAGCACCAGATCCTTGTGAAACCCACAGCCGCTGTCCTCGGCAGCCTGGGAAGACATTAACAGATGGCATCATTAAAACGGGCTCCCTGATTTCAGTGAGAATAAGGGGACCCTGAAGTAGAAGAGGCCATGTGGTGGAGCAGTGATCAGAACATTTGAATCTGTAGAGATTTTTGACAGTGGTAAATGATCGTGGTATTTATAGACGGGAAAAAATGGGCACCCTCCTAGAATAGTGCCTGTCCCATGTAATGTGAAACTCTTCTTTTCACTCTTCATTGGTGCATTGTAGTGGTCCATAATGGTGGGATTTGCTGACACATATTTGAACATGCACACAAAATATCCGTGAACTTTGGCCTATATCATTCCAATATTTCTCTTTTCCTCACCTCCTCCCCTGGTGCCTTGACTCTACTGATCTTCCTTCAACTTTCATGATGAGACTCCCTTCCCAACTTTCCTTCCTTTCCCCCTCTAGCTTTAACAGAGGAAAAACATACGGCCCTTAACTTTCTGAGTTGCTTATTTCCCTTAATGTTCTGAAGATCCATCCATCTTCCAGCATGACATAATTTTGTTCTTCTTTATGGGTGAATGAAATTCCAGTGTGCATATACCAGATGTTCTTTATCCATTCGTCCCCTGATGTCACCTCGGCTGGTTCATGGGCATGTATGTGTCATTATAATATGATGACTTCGATCCGCTCTGATAAATACCAAGCAGAGGTAGAGCTGGGTCGCAGGGTGGTCCATGGCTACTCCTGAGGAGCCTCCATCTCGATTTCCGTGGTGGATGTGCTGATTTACATGCCCACAAACAGGGTGAGAGTGCTCCCTTTTCTCTAATTCTCTCCTTGTCACACTCATTTCTGTTTGTATTCTTGGTGGTTCCCTTTGTCACTGAAATTAGATGAAATCTCATGGTAGTCTTGACTTGCAAGTATTTTCATATATTTGTTGGCCACTCACATATTTTCTTCTAAGACGTGTCTCTTTAGTTCATTTAGTTTTCCATTTGGTAATTGGGTTATTTGATAATTGGGTTATTTAATAATTGTGGGATTGATGTTAAGTTTTTTGAGTTCTTTATTAATATTCTGAATATTCATCCTCTTTTAGAAGAGCCCCTCATAAAGATTTTCTCCCTTTCCGTAGGTTCTCTCTTCATATTCTAATTGTCTCCTTTGCTGTGCAGAACCTTCTTAATTTGATGCCATCCTATTATCTTACTTTTGGTGTTATCTCCTGAGCTTTGGCATCCTATTGAGAAAGTCATTGCCTCTGCCTCTAGGTTGGAATATTGACTTTGTTTTTTCCTAGAAACTGCATAATTTCTGGTCTAGTGCCTGGGTCTTTAATGCATTTTGAGTTGATTTATTGCAGGGTGAGCAATAGTTCAGGTCTCATTCTTTTGCATTTGAACAGGGGTGTAGAAGGACTCTTTCAGAGAGTAGATGTTAAAGTCTGGGGTGCAGAAGAACTGTTGCAGAGAGCAGAAGTTGGAGACTGAGGTGCAGAAAGACTGTTACAGAAAGAAGAGTGTGGAGACTGAGGTGCACAAGTATCATTGCAAAGGGCAGAGTTTTCAGACTGAGGTTCAGAAGAACTGTTGCAGAGAGCAGATGTTGGAGACTGGGGTTCAGAAAGACTGTTTCAGGGAGAAGAGTTTGGAGACAAGGGTGCAAAAGGATGGTTGCAGAGAGCAGAGGTTAGAGACTGGGGTGCAGAAGGACCATTGCAAAGGTCAGAGTTTGGGAACTGAGGTGCAGAAGGATTGTTACACAGAACAGAAGTTGAAGACTGGGGTGCAGAAGGATTGTTACAGCGAGCAGAGGTTGAAGACTGGGGTGCAGACGGCCTGTTACAGAGATCAGAGGTTGGAGACTGTTGTGCAGAAGGACTGTTACAGAGAGCATGGTTTGGAGACTTTGTTGCAGAAGGATCTTACAGAGAGCAGAGGTAGGAGACTGAGGTTCAGAAGGACTGTTACAGAGAGCAGAGGAAGGAGACTGGGGTGCAGGGCGTTCATTGCAGAGAAGTGAGATTTCAGACTGAGGTGCAGAAAGACTGTTACAGAGAGCCGATTTTTGAGACTGGGGTGAAGAATGACTGTTGCAGAGAGCAGAGGTTGGAGACTGGGTTGAAGAAGGATTGTTGCAGAGAGTAGAGGTTGGAGACTTGTGTCCACAAGGACGGTTATGGAGAGCAGAGTTTTGAGACTTGGTTACAGAAGGATCTTACCGAAAGCAGAGTAGGGAGACTAAGGTGCAGAAAGACTGTAAAAGAGAGCAGAGTTAGGAGACTGTGGTGCAGAAGGACTCATACAGAAAGCAGAGGTTGGAGACTAGTGTGCAGAAAGACCATTACAGAGTGTAGAAGTTGGAGACTGCGGTACAGAAGGACTGTTACAGAGAGAAGAGATTGAAAATTGGAGAGCAGAAGGACTGTTTCAGAGAACAGAGTTTGGAGACTGGGTTGCAGCAGGACCGTTGAAGAAAGCAGAGGTTGGAGGCTGGGTTGGAGATAAAATGTTACAGAGAGCAGAGTTTGGAAACTGGGGTGCAGAAGGACCTTACAGAGAACAAAGTTTGGAGACTGGGGTGCAGAAGGAGTGTTAAGGAGAGGAGATGTTGGAGACTGGGGTGCAGAAGGATCGTTGCAGAGAGCAGAGTTTGGAAACTGGGGTTCAGAAGGACGGTTGCAGAGAGCAGAGGTTGGAGACTGAGGTGCAGAAAAACTTTTACAGAGAACAGAGGCTGGAGAGTGAGGTGCAGAAGGATCCTTGAAGAGAGCAGAATTTGGAGACTGAGTTGCAGAAGAATCGTTGCAGAGAGCAGAGGTAGAGACTGGGCTGAAGAAGGATCGTTACAGAGAGCAGATGTGGGAGACTTGGGTGCAGAAAGACTGTTACAGAGAGAACAGGTTGGATAATAGGGTTCAGAAGGAATGTTGCAGAATGCAGAGGTTAGAGACTGGGGTTCAGAAGGACTGTTGCAGAGAGCAGAGTTTGAAGACTGAGATGCAGAAGGACTGTTACACAGAGAAGACTTTGGAGACTCGGGTTAATACTTAAGATACAGAAAGCTAAGGTCGCAGACTGGGGTGCAGAAGGACCATTACAGAGAGCAGAGGTTGGAGACTGGCGTGCAGAAAAACTGTTTCAGAGAGCAGAGTTTGGAGACTGGGGTGCAAAGGCCTGCTACAGAAAGCAGACGTTGGAGACTGGGTTGCAGAAGGACTGTTATAGAGAGCAGAGTTTTGAGGCTGGGTTGCAGAAGGACTCTTATAGAGAGCAGAGTTTTGAGGCTGGGTTGCAGAAGGATCTTACAGAGAGCAGAGTTTTGTGATTGAGGTGCAGGACGACAGTTACAGAGAGCAGTGGTTGGAGCCTGGGGTGCAGAAGGATCGTGCAGAGAGCAGAGGTTTAAGACTGAGGTGCAGAAGTACTGTTACAGAGAGCAGTGGATGGAGACTGAGGTGCAGAATGATGGTTACAGAGAGCAGAGTTTATTGACTGAGGTACAGATAATTGTTACAGAAAGCAGAGGTTAGAAATTTGGTGCAGAGAAACCTTTACAGAGAACAGAGGTTAAAGACTGCGGTATACAAAGAGTGTAACAGAGAGCAGAGGTTGGAGAATATGGTGCAGAAAGACTGTTACAAAGAGCAGAGTTTGGAGACTGGGGTGCAGAAGACTGTTGCAGAGAGCAGACGTTGGAGACTGGGGTGAAGAATTATGATACAGAAAACAGAGTTGTGAAGCTGGGGTGCAGAAGGACCGTTACAAAGAGCAGAGTTTGCAGACTGGCGTGCAGAAGGACTGATTCAGAGGGCATATTTTGGAGACTGGGGTGCATAAGGCCTGCTACAGAGAGCTGTTACAGAGAGCAGAGGTAAGAGACTGGGGTTCAGATGGATCTTACAGAGAGCAGAGGTTGGAGACTTAGGTGCAGAAGGATTGTAACAGACACCTGAGGTAGGAGACTGGGGTGCAGGAGGTTCGTTGCAGACAGAAGAGTTTTCAGGGTGTAATGCAGAAGGACTGTTGCAGAGACCAGATGTTGGAGACTGGGGTGTAAAAGGACTGTTGCAGAGAGCAGAGTTTGGAGACTGATGTGCAGATGGACTGTTACAGGAAGCAGAGGTTGGAAATTGGGGTGCAGATGTACCGTTAAAGAAAGCAGAGTTTGGAGATTGCGGTTTAGGACTGTTACCGAGAGCAGATGTTGGAGACTTGATTGCAGAAGGATCTTACAGAGAGCAATGGTTGGTGACTGTGGTGCAGGATGAATGATACAGAGAGCAGTGATTGGAGACTGGGCTGCAGAAGGTTAGTGTAGACAGCAGAGGTTTCAGACTGAGGTGCAGAAGGACTGTTACAGAAAGCAGAGGTTGGAAATTGAGGTACAGAGGGAACATTATAGAGAGCAGAGTTTGGAGATTTCGGTATATAAAGACTGTAACAGATCAGAAGTTGGAGTATATGGGCCAGAAGGACTGTTACAGAGAAGAGGTTGGAGACTGGGTTGCAGAACGTCTGTTAAAGAGAGCAGAGTGTGGAGAAGGGCTTCAGAAGGTCTGCTACAGATCACAGAGTTTAGAGACTGGGTTGAAAAAGGATCTTACAGAGAGCAGATGTTGGGGACCCAGGTGCAGAAGGACTGTTACAGAGAGTAGAGGTTGGAGACTAAGGTGCAAAAGGATCGTAGCAGAGAATAGTGTTTTAAGACTGAGGTGCAGAAGGACTGTTGCAGAGACCACAGGTTGGAGACTGTGGTGCAGGACTGTTTCAGAGAGCAGACGTTGGAGACTGGGGTGCAGAAGGCTTGTATTAGAAAACTGAATTTGAAGACTGGGGTGCAGAAGGCCTGTTACGGAGAGGAGAGTTTAAAGAAGGGGTGCAGAAGTTCTGTTAGAGAGGGCAGAGTTGGGAGACTGGGTTGCAAAAGTATCATACAGAGAGCAGATGTTGGAGACTAAGGTGTAGAATGATCCTTGCAGAGAGAAGAGGTTGGAGACTGGGGTGCAGAAGGCCTGTTACAGAGAGCAGAGGTTTAAGACCGCGGTGCAGAAGGACTGTTATAGAGAGCAGAATTAGGAACTGAGTGGCAGAAGGATCTTACAAACAGCAGAGTTTGGAGACTTAGGTGCAGGAGGACTGTTACAGAGAGCAGTGTCTGGAGACTGGGATTCAGATGGATCCTTCAGAGAGAAGAGGTTTTAGACTGAGGTGTAGATCGAATGTTATAGAGAGCAGAGGTTGGAGACTGAGGTGCAGAAGGACTGTTAGGGCAGAAAATTTTGGAGACTGTGTTGCAGAATGATCTTACATTGAGCAGAGTTTGGAAACTGAGGTGCAGAAGGAGTGTTACAGAGAGCAGATGTTGAAGTCTGGGGTACAGAAGGATTGTTGCAGAGAGCAAAATTTTCAGATTGAAGTGCAGAAGGACTTTTGCAGAGAGCAGATGTTGGAGACTGGTGTGTAGAAGTGTCGTTGCAGAGAGCAGAAGTTGGAGACTGCAGTACAGAAGGACTGTTGCAGAGAGCAGAGGTTGGGGACTAGGGTACCCAAAAACTTTTCCAGAGAGCAGATGTTGGAAACTGTTGTTCAGAAGGACTGTTGCAGGGAGCAGAAGATGGAGAATGTGATGCAGAAGGACTGTTACAGAGAGCAGAGGTTGGAGACTGGGGTGCAGAATAACTGTTTTAGAGAACAGAGGTTAGAGGCTGGGGTGCAGAAGAACCATTGCAGAAAGCAGAGGTTGGAGACTGGGTTTCAGAATAATCTTACAGTGAGCAGAGTTTGGACACTGAAGTGCAGATGGGCTGTTGCAGAGAGCAGAGTTTGCAGATTAGGGTGCAGAAGGACTTTTGAAGAGAGCAGAAATTGTAGTCTGAGTTGCAGAAGAACTGGTACAGAAAGCAGAGTTTAGAGACCAGGGTGCAGAAGGACTGATACAGAAAGCAGAGTTTGGAGACTGGAGTCCAGAAGGACCATTACAGAGAGAAGAAGTTGGAGACTGTAGTATAGAAGGACTGTAACAGAGAGCAGAGGTTGGAGACTGGGTTGCAGAAAGACTGTTGCAGAGAGCAGACGTTGGAGACTGAGGTGCAGAAGGACTATTACAGAGAGCAAAGGTTGGAGACCTAAGTGCAGAAGGACTGATCGAGATAGCAGAGGTTGGAGAGTGGGGTGCAGAAGGACCGTAAGAGAGAGTAGAGTTTGGAAACTGCAGTATAGAAGGACTGTTACAGAGAGCAGATGATGGAGACTGGGGTGGAGAAGGACTGTTGCAGAGAGCAGATGTTGGAGAAGGATCTTACAGAGAGCAGAGTTGGGAGAATGAGGTGCAGAGGGATTGTTACAGAGAGAAGAGGTTGGAGACTGTGGTTCAGAAGGACCGTTGCAGAGATCAGAGTTTGGTAACTGAGGTGAAGAATGATTGTTAAAGAGAACAGAAGTTGGAGACTGGAGTGCAGAAGGACTGTTGCAGAAAGCAGAGTTTGGAGACTGGGTTTTAGAAGGACTCTTGCAAAGAGCAGAGGTTGGAGACTGGGGTGCAGAAGGACTGTTACATACAGCAGTGTTTGGATACAGGGTTGTAGAAGGATCTTACAGAGAGCAGAGTTTTGAGACTGAGGTGCAACAGGAGTATTACAGAGAGCAGAGTTTGGAGACTGGGATGCAAAAGGATCATTGCAGAGAACAGCGTTTTCAGACTGAGGTGCAGAAGGACTGTTGCAGAGAGCAGAGGTTGGAGACAGGGGTGCAGAAGGACTGCTGCATAGAGCAGATATTGGATACTGGGGTGCACAGGGATTGTTGTAGAGAGCAGAGGTTGGAGACTGGGGTCCAGAAGGACGGTAGCAGAGAGCAGACGTTGGAAACTGGTGTACAGAATGTTCATTGCAAACAGAAGAGTTTCGAGACTGAGGTGCAGAAGAATTGTTACAGAGAGCAGAGGTTGGAAACTAGGGTGCAGTAGAACTCCTATAGAGAGCTGAGTTTTCAGACATGGTTGCACAAGGATCTTACAGAGAGCAAAGTTGTAGACCGATTTGCAGCAGGTGACTGGGGTGCAGAAGGATCGTTGTAGAGAACAGAGTTTTCAGACTGAGGTGCAGAAGGACTTTTGCAGAGAGTACATGTTGGAGACTGGGGTGCAGAAGGACTGCTTCAAAGAGCAGAGTTTGGGGACTGGGGTGCAGAAGGATCATTTTAGAGAGCAAAATTTTGAGACTGGAGTGCAGAAGGATTGTTATAGAGAACAGAGGTTGGAGACTGGGGTGCAGAAGTCCTATTACAAAGAGCAGAGTTTGGAGAAGGAATTCAGAAGTACATTTACAAAGAGTAGTTTTTGGAGACTGAGGTGCAGAAGGACCGTTGCAGAGAGCAGAGGTTGAAGACTGAGGTGCAGAAGGATTGTTACAGAGAGCAGAGTTTGGAGACTGGGTAGCAGAGGGTCTGTGGCAGACAGCAGAGGCTGGACACTGGGGTGTAGAAAGACTGTTGCAGAGAGCAAAGGTTTGAGATTGGGGTGCAGAAGGAATGTTGCAGTAAGCAGAGTTTGGAGACTGAATTTCAGAAGGATATTACAGAGAGCAGAGTTTGCAGACTGGGGTTTAGAAGGATTGTTACAGAGAGAAGAGGTTGAAGACATTGGTGCAGAAAGACTGTTACAGAGAGCATAGGTTGAAGTCTGAGGTGTAGAAGGACTGCTACAGAGAGCAGAGTTTGGAGACTCATGTGCAGAAGGACTGTTACAGGAAGCAGAGTTTGGAAATTGGGGTGCAGAAGGACCGTTAAGGAGAGCAGAGTTTGGAGAGTGCGGTATAGGACTGTTTTGGGGAGCAGAAGTTGGAGACTGGGGTGCCACAGGACCCTCAAAGAAAGCAGAGGTTACAGACTGCAGTGAAGAAGGAATGTTAGAGAGAGCAGATTTTGGAAGCTGGTGTGCAGAAAGATGTTACAGAGAGCCAAGTTTGGAGACTTTGGTTCAGAATGAATGTTGAAGAGTGCAGAGGTTAGAGAATGGGGTGCAGAAGGACTGTTGCAGAGAGCAGAGTTCGAAGACTGAGGTGCAGAAGGACTGTTACAGAGAGCAGAGGTTGGAGACTGCGGTGCAGAAGGACGGTTACATAGAGCAGTGGTTGGAGACTGGGGTGCAGAAGGACAGTTGCAGAGAGCAGAGGTTTGAGACTGGTGTGGAGAACAATCATTGCAGAGACAAGAATTTGGAGACTTGGGTGCAGAAGTTCTGTTACAGAGAGCAGTATTTGGACTGGGTTGATGAGGGATCTTACAGAGAGCAGTGGTTGGAGACTGAGGTGCAGAAGGATCCTGCAGAGAGCCGAATTTTCAGACTGAGGTGCAGAAGCACTGTTACAGAGAGCATAGGTTGGAGATTGAGGTGTAGAAGGACTGTTACAGAGAGCAGAGTTTTGAGACTCAGATGCAGAAGGACTTACAGGAAGCAGATTTTGGAAATTGGTGTGCAGAAGGACCGTTAAAGAGAGCAGACTTTGTAGACTGCTGTATAGGACTGTTACCGAGAGCAGAGGTTGGAGACTGGTTTGCAGAAGGACTCTTACATAGAGCACAGGTTGAGACTGAGGTGCAAAAAGATAGATACAGAGAACAGGAGTTGGGGACCGGGGTTCAGACAGACTGATACACAAAGCAGAGTTTGGAGACTGGGGTGCAGAAGGACCATTACAGAAAGCACAGGTTGGAGACTGAGGTGCAGAAGGATAGACACAGAGAGCAGATTTTAGAGACTGGGGTTCAGAAGGACTGATACAGAAAGCAGAGGTTGGAGACTGGGGTGCAGAAGGACCGTTACAGAGAGCAGAGTTTGGTGACTGTGGTACAGAAGGATTGTTACAGAGAGCAGATACTGGAGACTGGGGAGCAGAAAGACTGTTGCAGAGAACAGAGTTTGGAGACAGGGGTGCCATAGGACCCTTGCAGAAAGCAGAGGTTGGCGACTGGTGTCTAGAAGGAATATTAGAGAACAGAGTTAGAAAACTGGAGTGCAGAAAGATTTTACAGAGAGCACAGGTTGGAGACTGTGGTGCAGAAGGACTGTTGAAGAGAGCAGACGTTGGAGACTGGGGTCGAGAAAGATCGTTGCAGAGAGCAGAGTTTTCAGACTGGGGTGCAGATGGTTGTTGCAGAGAGCAGAGTTTTGAGACAGAGGTGCAGAAAGACTGTTACAGAGAGCAGATGTTGAAGACTGGGTTGCAGAAGAACTGTTGCAGAGAGAAGAGGTTGGAGACTGAGGTGTAGAAGAACTGTTACAGAGAGCAGAGGTAAGATACTGTAGTTGAGATGGAACTTACAGAGAGCAGAGGTTGGAGACTGATGTGCAGAAGGATTGTAACAGACACTTGAGGTAGGAGACTGGGGTGCACTGGATTCGTTGCAGACAGCAGAGTTTTCATACTTAATGCATTAGGACTGTTGCAGAGACCAGATGTTGGAGAGTAGGGTGTAGAAGGACTGTTGCAGAGAGCATAGTTTAGAGACTGAGGTGCAGAAGGACTGTTACAGGAAGCAGAGTTTGGAAATTAGGTGCAGAAGTACCGTTAAAGAGAGCAGAGTTTGAAGACTCCCGTTTAGGACTGTTACCGAGAGCAGAGGTTGGCGACCGGAATGCAGAAGGACTCTTACAGAGAGCACAAGTTGGAGACTAAAGTGAAGAAGGATGGATACAGAGAACAGAGGTTGGATACTGGGGTCCAAACAGGCTGATACAGAAAGCAGAGTTTGCAGACTGGGGTGTAGAAAAACCGAAACTGAGAGCACTGGTTAGACACTGCGGTACAGAAGGACTGTTATAGAGAGCAGATCTCAAAGACTGGGGAGAAGAAAGACTGTTGCAGAGAGAAGAGGTTGGAGAATGAGGTGCAGAAAAACTGTTACAGATAGCAGAGTTTGGAGACTGGGGTGCAGAAGGACTGTTAGAGAGCAGAGTTTGGAGACTTGGGTTCAGAAGGACTGTTACCGAGAGCAGAAGTTGGAGACTGAGGTGGAGAAGAATCGTTGCAAAGAGAAGAGGTTGGAGACTGGGGTACAGAAGACCTGTTACACAGAGCAGAGTTTGGAGACTGGGTGGCAAAAGTTCTGTTAAAGAGAGCAAAGGTTGGAGAATGTTGTGCAGAAGGACTGTTAAAGAGTGCCGAGTTTAAAGACTGGGTTGCAGAAGAATGAAACAGAGGCCAGAGTTGGGAGACTGAGGTTCAGAAGGACTGTTACAGAGAGCAGAGATAGGAGACTGGGGTTCAGAAGGGTCGTTGCAGACAGCAGAGTTTTCAGACTGAGGTGCAGAATGACTGTGGCAGAGAGAAGATTTTGGAGACTGGAGTGAAGAAGGACTGTTGCAGAGAGCAGATGTTTGTAACTAGTGTCCAGAAGAACTCTTGTAGAAATCAGTGGTTGGAGACTGGGGTGCAGAAGGACTGTGGCAGGGAGCAGAGTTTGGAGACTGAGGGTCGGCAATCTTGTTACAGAGAGCAGAGTTTGGAGACTCGGGTGCAGAAGGACAGTTTAGGAGAGCAGAGGTTAAATACAGGGGTGCAGAAGGATCTTACAGAGAGCAGAATTTGGAGACTGAGTTGCAGAAGGACTCTGCAGAGATCAGAGGTTGGAGACAGAGATGCAGAAGGACTCTTACAGAGAGCAGAGTTTGGAGACTGGGGTACAGAGGACTGATATGGAAATAAGAGATTGGAGTCTGGGCTGCAGAAAGACCATTACAGAGAGCAGAGTTTGGATACTGCAGTACAGGAGGACTGTTACAGAGAGCAGAGGTTGAAGACTGGGGTGCAAAAGTACTGTAGCAGAGAGAAGATGTTGGTAACTAGGGTGCAGAAGGACTGTTGCAGAGAGCAGAGTTTGGAGACTGGGGTGCAGAATGACTCTTGCGGAGAGCAGAGGTTGAAGACTGGGGTGTAGAAGGACTGTTAAATAGAGCAGAGGTTGGAGACAGGGGTGCAGAAAGATCTTACAGATAGCAGAATTTGGAGACGGAGGTTAAGAAGGACTTTTGCAGAGATCAGAGGTTGGAGACTGGGGTGCAGTAGGATAATTGGAGAGAGCAAAGGTTCGAGACTGGGGTGCAGAAGGATCGTTGCAGAGAGCATAGGAATGAAACTGGGGTGCAGAAGGCCTGCTATAGAGAGCAGAGTTTTGAGAATGACGTGCAGAAGGACTGTTACAGAAAGCAGAGGTTGGAAGTTGGGGTCCAGAAAAATACTTACAGAGAGCAGAGTTTGGAGACTGTGGTATAGAAGGACTGTTACAGAGAGCAGAGGTTTGAGACTGGGGTGAAGAAGGACTGTTACAGAAAGCACAGGTTGGAGACTGAGGTGCAGAAGGATAGATACAAAGAGAAGAGGTTGGAGACTTGGTTTAGAAGGACTGACTCAAAAAAGCAGAGGTTGGAGACTGGGTTGTAGAAGGACCTTTACAGAGAGCAGAGGTTGGAAACTGCAGTACATAATGTCTGTTACAGAGAGCAGATCTCGGAGACAGGGGAGCAGAAGGACTGTTTCAGAGGACAGAGGTTGGAGACTGGGGTGGAGAAGAAATGTTACAGAGAGCAGA
Source organism: Ictidomys tridecemlineatus (assembly GCF_052094955.1). Taxonomy (NCBI): domain Eukaryota; kingdom Metazoa; phylum Chordata; class Mammalia; order Rodentia; family Sciuridae; genus Ictidomys; species Ictidomys tridecemlineatus. The sequence goes on along the minus strand of NW_027523060.1, from coordinate 3,369 downwards.
GATTAAAAACTGGATTGCAGATGTATGTTTCAGAGAACATAGGTTGGAGACTGGGGTGGATAAGGACTGTTGCAGAGAGCAGATTGTAGAGACTGGGGTGCAGAAGGACTGTTACAGAGAGCAGAGGATGGAGACTGACGTGCGGAAGGACTGTTACAGAGAGCAGCATTTGGAGACTGGGGTGCAAATGGACTGTTACAGAGAGCAGATGTTGAAGACTGGTGTTCAGATGGATCTTACAGAGAGCAGAGTTTGGAGACTAGGGTGCAAAAGGACAGTTGCCGAGAGCAGATTTGGAGACTTGGGTGGAGAAGAATCGTTGCAGAGAGAAGAGGTTGGAGACTTGGATTCAGAAGGCCTATTACAGAGAGCAGAGTTTGGAGACTGGGTTTCAGAAGTCCTGTTACAAAGAGCAGAGGTTGGAGACTGTTTTGAAGAAGGACTCTTACAGAGTGCAGAGTTTAAAGACTGTGTTGCAGAATGATCATATAGAGAGCAGCGTTGGGAGACTGAGGTGCAGAACGATTGTTACAGAGAGCAGAGGTAGGATACTGGAGTGCAGAAGGTTCGTTGCAGACAGCAGAGTTTTCAGACTGAGGTGCAGAAGAAGTGTTGCAGAGAGCAGATGTTGGAGACTGGGGTGCGGAAGGTCTGTTGTAGAGAGAAGAGTTTTGATACATGTGTGCATAAGCATCTTACAGAGAGCAGAGGTTGGAGACTGAGGTGCAGAAGAACTGTTGCAGAGATCAGAGGTTGGAGACTGGGGTGCAGTAGGATCATTTAAGAGATCAGAGGTTGGGGATTAGGGTGCAGAAGGATCATTGCAGAGAGCAGCGGTTGGAGAATGGTATGCAGAAGGCCTGCTACAGAGAGAAGAGTTTGGAGACTGGCCTGCAAAAGGCCTGTTACAAAGAGGAGAGTTTAGACACTGGGTTGCTGAAGGATCTTACAGAGAGCAGAGGTTGAAGACTGAGATGCAGGTGGACTGTTACAGAGAGCAGTGGTTGGAGACTAGGGTGCAGAAGAATCGTGCAGAGATCAGAGGTGTCAGACTGAGGTGCAGAAGGACTGTTGCAGAGAGAAGAGGTTGGAGACTGAGGTGTAGAAGAACTGTCACAGAGAGCAGAGTTTGGAGACTGAGGTGCAGAAGCAATGTATCAGAAAGGAGAGGTTGTAAATTGGGGTGCAGAAGGACAGTAGAGAGACCAGAGTTTGGAGACTGCGGTATAGAAAAACTATTACAGAGAGAAGAGGTTGGAAACTCGGGTGCAGAAGGAATGTTACAGAGAGCACAGGTTGGAGACTGAGGTGCAGAAGGATAGATTCAGAGAGCAGAGGTTTTAGACTGGGGTTCAGAAAAACTGATACAGAAAGTAGAGTTTGAAGACTGGGGTGCAGAAAGACAAGTTATGGAGAGCAGAGGTTGGAGACTGCGGTACAGAAGGACTGTTACAGAGAGCAGATGTTAAAGACTGGTTAGCAGAAGGACTGTTGCAGAGGACAGAGGTTAAAAACTGGGGTGCAACAGGACACTTTCAGAAATCAGACATTGAATAATGGGGTGGAAAGGTATGTTACAGAGACCAGAGTTTGGAAACTGGGGTGCAGAAAGCTCTTACAGAGAGCAGACGTTGCAGACTGTTGTGCAGAAGTACTGTTGCGGAGAGCAGAAGTTGGAGACTGGGGTGCAGAAGGACTGTTGCGGAGAGCAGAAGTTGGAGACTGGGGTGCAGAAGGACTGTTGCAGAGAGCAGAGGTTGGAGACTGGAGTGCAGAAGGACTGTTGCAGAGAGAAGAGGTTGAAGACTTATGTGCAAAAGGACTCTTAGAGAGAGCAGAAGTTGGAGACTGGGTGAAGAAGGACTGACACAGAAAGCAGAGATTGGAGTATGGAGTTCAGAAAGACCGTTACAGAGAGCAGAGTTTGGAGACTGCAGTACAGAAGGACAGTTGCAGAGAGCAGAGGTTAGAGACTGGGGTGCAGAAGGACTGTTGCAGAGAGCAGAGATTGGAGACTGAGGTGCAGAAGGACTCTTAGAGAGAGCAGAAGTTTGAGACTGGGTGCAGAAGGACTGATACAGAAAGCATAGATTGGAGTCTGGGGTGCAGAACGATCGTTACAGAGAGCAGAGGTTGGAGACTGTTGTGCAGAAGGACTGTTACAGAGTGCAAAGTTTAAAGACTGGGTTGCAGAAGGATGAAACAGAGGGCAGAGTTGGGAGACTGAGGTGAAGAAGGACTGGTAAAGAGAGCAGAGGTAATAGACTGGGGTTCAGAAGGGTCGTTGCAGAGACCAGAGTTTTCAGACGAGGTGCAGAATGACTGTTGCAGAGAGCAGATGTTGGAGACTGAAGTGCAGAAGGACTGTTGCAGAGAGCAGATGTTGGTAACTAGGGTCCAGAAGAACTGTCTTAGAAAGCAGAGGTTAAAGACTGGGGTGCAAAAAGACTGTTGCAGAGAGCAGAGGTTGGAGACTGAGGTGCAGCAGTCCTGTTACAGAGAGCAGAGTTTGGAGACTCGGGTGCAGAAGGATAGTTTCAGAGTGCAGAGGTTAAATACAGGGGTTCAAAAGGATCTTACAGAGAGCAGAATTTGGAGACTGAGTTGCAGAAGGACTCTGCACAGATCAGAGGTTGGAGACTGAGATGCAGAAGGACTCTTACAGAGAGCAGAGTTTGGAGACTGGGGTAGAGAAGGACTGATACAGAAAGCAGAGATTGGAGTCTGGGGTGCAGAAAGACCGTTACAGAGAGCAGAGTTTGGATACTGCAGTACAGGAGGACTGTTACAGAGAGCAGCGGTTGAAGACTGTGGTGCAGAAGTACTGTAGCAGAGAGCAGATGTTGGTAAGTAGGGTGCAGAAGGACTGTTGCAGAGAGCAGAGTTTGTAGACTGGCGTGCAGAATTACTCTTGCAGAGAGCAGAGGTTGGAGACTGCGGTGCAGAAGGACTGTTACACAGAGCAGAGTTTGAAGAGAGGGGTGCAGAAGGATCTTACAGAGAGCAGAATTTGGAGACTGAGGTGCAGAAAGGCTTTTGCAGAGATCAGAGGTTGGAGACTGGGGTGCAGTAGGATCATTGCAGAGAGCAAAGGTTCGAGACTTGGGTGCAGAAGGATCATTGCAAATTGCATAAGATGGGAACTGGGGTGCAGAAGGCCTGCTATAGAGAGCAGAGATGTGAGACTGTTGTGCAGAAGGCCTGTTACAGAGAGGAGACGTTGAAGACTGGGGTGTAGAAGGACTGTTACAGAGAGCAGAGTTAGGAGACTGGTTCGCTGAAAGAACTTACAGAGAGCAGATGTTGGAGACTGACGTGCAGAAAGACTGTTACAGAATGCAGAGGTTGGAAATTTGGGTGCAGAAGGAT
>NW_027523059.1:0-62555 GCF_052094955.1 Ictidomys tridecemlineatus | reverse complement strand
GCTTCTCCTATGCCTCCTGGAGACTTGACCTATGACTACTTGATGGAGAAGAAACTAACTTGGATCTGATAAATGATGGATTTCCATGATCAGCTGACAATAGATGGAAGTAGACTGCCTCAGTTGTACAGTTCCTTAAAGGAGTGATGAAGAGAATCCTCCAAGTGAGAATTTCTGGCAAAAGATCTAGCGAGGTACTTCATAAGAAAAGAGATGTGGCTGTAAGTGTGCATCTTCACTGATGTATGGTAGTAGCTTAATGTTTGCCTGGCAAGAGATTGGAAATGGCTTTGACTGGAAGACTGGTAGCAAGCAAGTATCCAGAAGTAAGTGGGTGGACTTCATGGAAAGAGAACCAAGTTTAAATATATTGACCTCAGGAATATGGTCACCAAAGGGAACTCACTGAAGTGGAGATCCTTAATAATCAGGAGAACAAGGGAGTGCATTCTTTGTATACCCGTCAGTCTCTTCCTGAACTACCTCAAACTTGCTCAGTGGTCTCATGGACAGAGTGATCCAAACAGTAGTGATAAAGGCCATTCATAGGCTCAACTAAATGCATGATTCTTCACCAAGGCTGCTTTGGCTACTGCCCTCAGTGCCCAAATTGCCTTCTGTAGGATCAGTGCTGTGCGATATGATATCAGGTTGATTGTACTGAACTCCTTCATATGAAGAAGGCAGAGATGTATCCTTTCTGAAAAAAACATCTATTCTGTAAATTGTTTTGCCTTCCTGCCCCTGAGTTTCTGCCAGATGCCATATTCACCCTCACAGTATCCCATTTAACTTTGCCATTGTCCACAGGATTCATTTTTATGATGGGAGCAGTTGACATCAGATTCAGCACAGATTTCAATGTCTTACCAAATAACTCTGTTGTCTTACAGGTAAAGCATATGATTTCACTGCATTGAAAAAATGGTGTTCTTTCCTCCTTACCAGAATACATAGGTTCTTGGAATAAAGAGTGGAAGTGGGAGTAATTCTTACTATTAACTTTAATAACCCACTTACAAAACTTTTTTTCAGCCTCTATCAGTAACTGCGGTGTAGAGGTCTCAATTCCCAAAGGAGGGATGCTTTTTACCAATAGTTTTGTTGAACTATTGAGAATGCAATAGGGATATTTTAGGATCTCTGGGCCATTGAATCAGCAGCTGAAAAGGGATTCCATATTTTACCAGGAAAAAAATGAGTTCAATGCGGGCAGGGAGGACTGTATTGGACTGAGGAGAGTCACTAAGGTGTTTCTAATATTACCACATTCAATGGCAAAATTGATAGAAGTCTAGAGCAGCCTTATAAATGCAAGACCACCAAGAACTCAGGTCTCCCAGGAATGAAGTTTTGTTACCCACAAGAAAAAGAACCTTACTTGTATCTCTCTCCCTCTCTCCCCCCCCCTTTCACTCACTCACTCACACACACACACACACACACACACACACACACACACAAACACACACACCTCCCTCCTCCTCTCACTCATAGAAATATCTATTATTTAGTTTTCTTCCTATCCTTTTCTACTACTATTTTTATAAGAAATGTTGGTGCTGCACTTTGCAATTCAGTGTTTAGGCTACAGTGTATCAGGTGACAAGAGTGAAAGAGGACGTAACACTGCCAGTGTTACAGGACAGAGAGTTTCTGCACAGCTGAGAATCTGCAGAGGTCCTCTCTCTACCAGGTCTTGCAATCACTCCAGAACAATGTCAGATGTGTTGCTCAGAGGGGCAATCATGAGTTTATTAGAAGGCATAGGAAAAGGGAAAAGGGGACAGACACTCTCAAGGAGAGAGTGGGTCTTCTCAGAGAGATGGACAGTGGGCACCTTCTGTTTTCCAGTATTATTGGGGTCCCAGGGAAGCTTCCAGAGTCCCTCCCAGATCTACCTGACAGCAGGATGACATCAGACATCTAAATCCACATTATGCATGACAACTCTGGGTCACTTTGGCCCATGTCGGTGGGCGTGGTGGTGCATGCCTGTAATCCCAGTGACTCGGGAGGCTGATGCAGGAGGATCACAAGTTCAAAGCCAGCCTCAACAATTTAGTGAGGCTGATCAGTAACTTTGTATTTACATTTCTCCTGCAGATAACAGGTTGTTTACTGAGTAATGTAACATATCCTGTTAACTAAAGCCAGGCAGGGCTACAGGTAAAATCCTTTTTAAAAGAAAGTTTCTGGGGTCAGCACAGTGGGCCCGTAGAGAGTGAGAAGCAAGGGTAACTTCAGCAAAGAAACTGCAGGCACTTCCTTGTAGAGAGGGTGGTTTGGTGTTCAGAGATGGAGTTTCTAAGGAAATTGAGTCCTCTTGTTTTTGCCTCAACTTCCTGTTCCCTTAATTTGTCTATTACCCTTTGAATATTTCTCAGAAAACTTTCTTTGTGATTTCCAGGGTGATGGGGGTTTGTGACATAGTTTCAGTGATATGAAGGGCCCAGGCCACCTGGGAGGCTGTGACTTGATCTTGAAACAATAATTTTTCTTAAGGATGTCATTAATTATGGCTGGGTGAGTTTTGAACATAATAGCCTCCCATCTTCCAGGTGCTAGTCTGTTGGATAAAGCTCCCTTGGTTTTCAGTCACCTGTCTTCCTAATACCTGGAGATGGGGATATGTGGCTCCCCTTTTTTGAAAGATAATGAGGGAGTCTGTAGAAAGGCACGGGTCTATTGCTGTATGAGAGAATGGACAGCCTCTGCTCATTGATGTCAGGGATGATGCCTGTAAATGCTATTTCCCAGACTTGTTTGTCACCTGTGTTTTGGTCGGATTTGGCCTTGGGGACCCATTGGTGGTGATTGGAGGGTAATAGAAAGGAAGAAAACAGACTATTTCTCTAGCCTCTCTCCTGTTTTGAGTGGAGAATCCTGTTCCCTCTGCTCCTGGGCTCTGGCAGGACCACCTCTCTTTCAGTTTCCCACCACAGGGATGGTTGTGGTTTACTGCAGATGCTAACATCTGTTTTGCCTGTCCTCTTCCTGTTTGCTCATTCAGCTTTTCCAACAACTTTGAAACCCATTCCCTACTTTAAATTCCCTCCACTGAACTATTTGGCATGGCCTTGAATTTTTTCAGTTTAACAGGGGAGATCCTGACAGGTGGACAATTGCAAAGCAGTGTGATAACTGATAGAAACATAAATTGTTTTACAGGGGTACAGTGGAAAGATGTCTAATCTCTTCTTAGGCATTAAGCAAATGGAATTCAAGAAAGGAGGCTCCCTGGAGGTGGTGGCATCTAAGGTAATTTCTAAAGGGCTGATAAATCATTTCAGATCAGGGGAGGTGAGTTTCGCAGTGCACGAGTTGGTGGGGGATTAGAGTGAAATTCAGAGAAATGTCTGAGACTGGAAGCTTTGCCTTTCACCTTTGTATTACATAAGATTCTCTTTACTTTGCATAAAGCTAAGAAATAATATTCATGGTTTAAAGTTGCCTAGATTGTGTTTGGTCATCAGAAAAACAGATTGAAGTCAAATTCAGCAAATATCTTTTTTTCCGATTCACTTTCTCCCCTTCCCAGGGGAGGTAAACTTGACAACCAAAAAGTGTATATGTTAAGGTATACGATGTTTTGATATACATATACATTGGGGAAAGTATTACCACTGTTAAGCTAATTAAAATACCTCATACCTTTTCTTTTGTATGTAGTGATAACAAATCTATTCTCTTAGCAAATTTTGAGTATACAATACAGTATTACTAATGATATTGTGCTGTGCACTGGGTCTCCAGAACTTATCCATTCCATGTAGCTGAACCTTTGTAGCATTTGACTAAAATCTGCCCACCCCTTCCCTCTTCCAGCCCCAGAAAACACCATTCTACTCTGATTCTATGAGTTTGGCTGTAGATTCTAGGTTTAAGATAGGCTGGATAGCAGTTGTCTTTCTGTGTGGCTTATTTCATGTAACATAATGTCCTCCAACACTACCCACATGGTTGTGAATGACAGGAATTCCTTCTTTTTTTTTTTAAGGATGAACAATACTACATTGTGGATACACACCACAGTTTCTTATTCATTCATCCATTCATGGACACTCAGCCTGTTTCTTGACTGTTGTAATTGATGCTGGCATGAATATGGAAGTGCAGATATCTCATAGAGATGTTGATTTTGTTTCTTTGGATATATTCCTAGAGCGGTAATATATGGTAGTTCTATTTTTAATTTTTTGAGAAAACTTCATACTGTTTTCCATAATTGCTGTGCTGTTTTACATTCCTAACCAATAGTGCACAAGTTTTCCCTTTTCATCCTGCCTTTGCCAACATTTGTCATCTTTTTTTTTGATAAATAGCCATCTGATAGGTGTGAAATGAAGTCTTATTGTTGTTTTGATCTGCATTTCCATGATGATTCATAAGGTATAGAAATTTTCCATATACCTAATGGATTTTTAAAAATACATTTATTTATTTTTATGTAGTGCTAAGAACTGAACCTAGTGCCTCACACATGCCAGGCAAGAGCTCTACCACTGAGCCACAACCCTAGCCCCACCTATTGGAGTTTTGATAAATGTCTGCTTAAGTATTTTGCCCATGTTTTAATTGGATTGTTTTCTTGCTATTGAGTTATTTATATGTTTTGGATATTAAACGTTCACCACAAGTATGTTTCAAATGTTTTCTCCCATTCTGTAGTAAAGGTTGTCTTCTCACCCTGTTGATTGTTTCCTTTGCTGTGCAGAAGCTTTTGTTTGGTACAATCACATCTGTTTTTGCTTTTGTTGTGTAGGTGTTTGGGGTCATACCCCCAAGAAATCACTGTTTCGAGCAATACCTAGAAGGTTTTTTTCTCCATTTTCTTCTAATAGTTTTGCAATTAAAGTCTTACATTTAAGGCTTTAATCCATTTTAAGTTGTTTTTTTTGTATATTATGTAAGATAAGGTTCCATTTTCATTCATCTGCATGTGAATATTCAATTTTCCTACCACCATTGATTTTTGAGAGTATCCTTTACTTATTTGGTCTTCTTGATACATTTGTTGAAGATTAATTTGACCATTGTATCAGACTGATTTTCATTACTATAATGAAATGTTCAAGCTGGGTAACTTTATACAGAAAAGTGGTTAATTTAACTCATAGCTCTGCAGGTTTAAGGGCGTGCATCTTACTGGCAGAATCAGGAGGCAGCTTAGTATCACAGCAAGTGTGTTTCTTCATGTGTATATATTTTTCTGGTCTCTCCCCTTCTTCTGTTGAATCCATCAGGATTCCATCATGAGGGTTTTACCATAATGACCTTATCTAGTCCTAATTCCCTCCCCCAAACTCCACATCTAAACACATAGTCAAATGAAGTATCTTCCCACATCCATGTCTCACATTGGGGTTAAATTTTAATAAATGACCCTTGGGGGGAAACACCCACTATTATCCAACCACAGTATTTCTCCCCTGATTCCCAAAGTTCATGTCTTTTAAATAACACAAAATATAATCCTAAAAGTCTCATCCATAATAGTTCCAAAGTTTTAACTTTAATTCAATAATCCAAAGCCCCAGGTCTCATCCAAGACTCAAGGCAAACTCCTGTGAGACTATTAAAAAAAAACAAAAACAAAAACAAATGACATACTTCCAAGATAAAGTGGCAGTACAGTCACAAAACGAACACTCCTATTTCAAAGGGAGAAATAGGTAGGTAGAAGGGAATAATCAATCCAAAGCAAGACTGAAATCCAGCAGGGCAGACATTAAGTCCTAAAGCTCCAAATCTGGGACCTTGTGCACTCTGTGGCCAGAGTCGGGCCCCCAAGGACTCAGACTGTCCTGCCCATGTGACTTTGTGGGTTGCAGGCTGTGCCACACCACCCAGGCTTAGGGAGTGGTGATGCAGGTAATAGAAAAGTGTCCTATCTACCCTCCTCTGTGCACCTTTTCTTATTTTTATGCTCTGCCAAAATGCTATAATCTCTTACCTGGATTCTTTAGCTCTTATGAAGGTATTTTCACACATGAATGATGCTTAAATTGATGTTTATGTAAGGTGACAAGTGACAAAATCTCCTCTTCTGCCATTTGGATAAATTCACTCTCAGCTTTTGACCTAATTTTTTTTTTTGCTAGATTTTCTTGAATAGTAGATTGTTGAAAATTATCAGACACTTAACTGTAGAAGTTCCTCCTTTACAGATAATTGTGATAGTTTTATGGAAATACTATTTTGTGTGTAAAATTGAAGGACATATATTATGATTAACACCCACCTGCCCCACAAAAAATACACACAGACAGACACAAACACACACAGGCAGACACAAACACACACATGTGTAGTGGGCAGTATTCATGAGAAGATCTGTTGTGTTTGAGAAAGGAAACGTATCAGGGTAATTTAGGAGAAATAAAATGAGTTGAGAAAATTTAAGGGAAAATGTACAGTTTATGAGCTCTTATGGAAAAAAAGAAGATAAAAAGAAGAGGGAAATGGTAGGATGGTTACATTTTTGGAATGACAAGAGTGATGGAGGATGGGAGGATAGTGGTGTTGGACCAAATCAAGAAGAGGTTTGAGGTGAGACTGACCTGACAATGCTCCATCCTGTTTACCTGAAACTGCCCTGTCTTCTACTCATAATACTCTAATGAGAAGAACCTGTCAAAAAGAGCCAGAAGAGACTGAGTTATCCGTGGTCCAGGCTAGCTGAAGGTCTGAGGAAGGGCTCAGGAAGAACCGTGCTGCCATCAGTGGATGACATGACGGTGGGACATTTTCACCTCTGTATAAAAGGACACCTAGAACTCATGGTTATGAATTTTTGGATACTTTGGCATGCTATATTTCCTGATAAATTTTATCCTGGTTCATGTGAAGAATAAACTTTGATTATCATGGTTATCACTTGCCCTGGGTATCTATTATTTTCCCAGAAACTATAAGCAGAAATTTTATTTACAACATTAAATTATATATTTCCAAATTGCATATGAATTAGGCATTATGATAATCATTTTGTAGAAGAACAAAATTAGACTGAGAACAATTAATTAATTGCCCAAGGTCAGATAGCAAATAAGTAGCAGAAATAAAATCCAGATCAAACTAATTTCCCAGCCCCTGTTCTTTCAATTATAGTTCAGAACTGATAGCAAAAGGAATCACTCTATTTATTTAGATTGAGTTATTACCTCCTAGATTTACCTCTGAGACAATAAAATAAGCTGTGTAGAAATATGTGGTTAGGAAAGACTGAAGGAAAAAAAAATAAATTAAAATAGCAATCAGAATATTCCATTAGTGTTTTAAAAATGTATGCAAGAAGAAAATTAGTACTGACATAAAATTTGATTATATAAAAATTCATATTCTACTTATACAATTTTGGAAATAGCTGCTGATAGAAAATCTATTTGTGTAGAAACATCTGGGGTGGTTACCCTGCATATAACCATTCCATGGGTGGATATTTTTTTTCCTGGGTCTCTGGTCAATTTCTCCAAGGGGCAGAGATACCTCATCTCAAAATATTCTCTTTCATAAGCATTGGAAACTCGTGCAGAGATCACAGGCTAGTAGAGCTGAATTATATTTATGGTAACCATCTTGAACTCCATGGCTTAGAGATTCTTAAAGGAACTACTACTATACACAATACCAGTTGAGACCATAAAAGCTTAGACTGATCAGGAATAAAATATTGGGTAATTTCAAAAGGCAAAGAATACTGACTAGCTGAGTTATTAGTTAAAGCAGGAATAATGTGGAGGTCAGAAATACTAACAAAACCTTGCTATGGTCTGAACACTTGTGCACTCCTCAAATTCATATGTTGAAACCTGTTCAACGTGATGGTACTAGAGCCCTTGGAAGGTGATTATGTCACAAGGATGGAGCCTTCATGAATGGTTTCTGCTATAATAAGAGACCCCAGAGAGCTAGCTCTTTCCTTCCACCATGTGAGGGCCCATGTGAGGGTCAGAGGGCCATGTATGAGCCACAAGCAGGTCTTCACCAGATACCAAATCTGATGGCACCTTGATCTTGGACTTTTCAGCTTCCAGAACTAAGAGAAATAAATTTCTGTTGTTTATAAGCTATTCAGTTTATGACATTTTGTTACAGTAACCCACAATAGATGAATACAAACCTCAAGACAGATTTCAGCAACAAATGAAAAACTTTGACTTGCATTTCTTCACTTATTGTATCTATACTATGTCTGTTTATTAATACTGAGTTCTCTAACTTTCCTCTCCTTTATAGGCTGTGTTATTACAGAATATCGAGATGGAATTACTACAAATCTTAATACAAATGGATATTAGCTGGAGAACCTAGTTTCAAAAATATGTGGTCTTATGATATCATACCTTGCTTATAGCTGGAAATGAATTTGGATTGCTTCCTGTTGGAGAAGGTGAGAGTGTTAGTTATTATATAGGGAATAATTGCTTTTAGTTGGAATGAGGTGTTTATGGATATATGGGGGAAAGAATATTTGTATTAGACATATTTTTGTGTTTGTGAGTTTACATCCCAAGCAGAGATAAAATGCAGGAAACACAAATTGGGATATTTAATCAGTTTTGTGTAATTTCCCAAATGCCATGCTTGTATGATCTACCCTGTCCCCTGTGCATAGCAATTTGTTCTGAGAAGAGGGATATATGACACAAATTGGGTTAATGACATTCACTCTTCTAACAACTTGAAATCCTGAATTGAGATACAAAGAAATGGAAGGTGGTTAGAGCTACATCAAGCCAATGATGTAGAAGGCTTGTCTTCAGTCTTCACCTTCTGGAGAGCTGGGAACTTATCTCTTGTAGTTCTTCCCAAAGTTTAATTGGTAAGTTTTCCTTTATTCTGTGATCTTCTCCAGAGTTTCATAATATATGCCTTTATTGAAACAAATAATATGAAAAATAATGCATGGAGTCTAATTTTAAAATTGCCAGAGAGAGCTGATAAAATATACTTATTTGGTTTTTGGCATGTGTTCATATATCACAGAAAGAGAAGAATAAACACTATGGGATTATTTCAGCTGCAGCTAGTCTGAGATCATCCTTCTGAAATGGATTGCTTCCTTATCTTCCATATTGCTCGAAGACATTCTGCTTCTCTGAAACACCTGTTTTTAACTTGACTCATTTATATCACTAACAGTTCATCTTATATGATAACTGTTCATTTTACATTATTTAGAAAACATAATAGAATGGCTTGAGCCAATAGGGAATTTGTTTTTCTCATGGAACAAGAAGTACAGAGGTCCATTTGAGGTGGCAGTTCATAGATACTGTTGAAGCACAAACACTTTCCATCTTTCTGCTCCACTGTCCTGGGGCATTTGACTTTCATCCTCATGGTCACAAAACAGATCTCAGAGCTCTGGACATCCACATGAAAGACACAAGGAAGGCTAAGTGGTGGCACCAACAGCTTTTTACTTCTTTCTCAAGGACTATTCTCTGTCATATAGCTACTTTTACCTATAAAGGCAGCTAGAAAGTTAATTTTTAAGTAGAAAATTAAGGAAGATACTGGAATGGTACTGAACAAACCAACTATATCTTTCATAGTTTTCCAGAAGTATCAATCCTAGTGAATTTTGTTAAGTATTATGATAGTAGAGGATAGGAAAGGTAGCAGAATACAACAGTTACTGATATGGCATTATGTAAAAATGTGGATGTGTAACCGATGTGATTCTGCAGTCTGTATACGGGGTAAAAATGGGAGTTCATAACCCACTAGCATCTAAAGTATGAAATATAATATGTCAAGAGCTATGTAATGTTTTGAACAACCAATAAAAAAAGAAATAAAAATCAAAGAAGTTTTTTTGAAAACTAGTACACTTTTCTGGTTTTCTGGACAGAAACTCATTCTCTTGGTGAAGTTGGCCCTCACTCACTCCTGTTCCCAAAAGACCATTGTTGTAAATCTGTGTCTAATCCACTCAGTAATTCAGTTGTATCTGTGTTCATGTGCAACTGTGTATGCATGAGTGTAATTCCATTTGAAGATAAGTAGCATGCTAATGTGGAAAAAATTAACCTATGCAAAATTTTTCCTCCTATCCCTGTCCCCTACCTATTCAGTGCTCCATCTGGATGTCATCAGTGTTATTAACTTACCAAGGATCTTTCCAGAGAAAGTTTGTACATTTATATGGATTGTAAATTCTCTCTTAAAACTGCCAGCTTCCTCTTTTCACGTTTTGCAAGCAGATGACTATGCCAAGGTCTTTACCAAAGGAAGTGGAAGGGCAAGTTCACCTTCACTCAGCTGTTAAGGGCCAGCAGGACACACTCTCACTTACTCCTCACACTGCCTCTGAGGTAGGTGTAATCTGCATGCTCAGGTTGGAAATCCAAGGCTATGAGTAGTTAGATGTCATATATTAGGCCAAAGAGCTGGTAAAGGGTTGGAGCTGGAATTCAAATCCCAATGTGCTGATCTGTTTGTCTTTGAAGCATTTATTTTTGAGCTCCTCTAGCCATGTGTATCTGAGCTCTTGATCCAGGATATTTCTGCTGGACTCTTGGCTCTCTGCCATAATCGACTATACAGGTCTTCTTTCTCTGCTGCCCTCACTTCTGGCTGATTCTTTAACAATGTGTGCTCAAGTTATGGACACTTGGCCTCTTTCCTTGAGCACCTAGAGCAGTGACTTGCATTGAGTTGACAGTCAATAAATGTCTGTTAATTAAATTACCAGGCACTTCCTCTGATCTCAGCCTCCAGCCCTTGCAATTGCTTCCTCTGCTTTCAGTTTCTGCAGCATTACCCAGTTGTTTTCCTCTTAGAATTTCTCCTCTTAGTATGCTAGTCTCCCTAGACCCTTGCTACTTGAACTATGATGATGGACCAGCAAGACCAGCATCACTAGGAACTGAATAGAGATGCAGATTCCCAGGTCCCACCTTAGACCTACTGAACCAGAATCTACATTTTCATAATAGCATTTGGTGGTTACTATGGGTATTGATGCTTGAAAGGCACTGTTCTAGATACACCCACACGTCAAATCTGGTCAGCTGCCTGTGGTCACTTTTGAAATGGTTATATAAACACCTAAATCATGTACACAATTTCTCCTCCAGTTCTGAACAGCCTATAATACTTACTACTTTAAGAAAAAGTTTTCTGACCTCTGCTTTAGCACACATGCCTTATGGTACTTAAATTCTAGGTGGATTGTGGTTTTTTTTTTTCTATCTTGCTTTTACTCATTTACCTTTGGAGTTCTGCCGTATTTCTTCATCTCTGTGCACGTCCATTGTTTTGTACTGTAGCACTTATGACTTGACGTTATGATTGATATGTTTGTGCTTGGTGTGTTTATGGGTGTGGTTCTATACTAGGCCAAAAGCTCCAGAAGACAGGATAAGGTCAGTCTCCTTCAAAGCATAGCTGGAATAGACATTCAACAAGACATTCAACAAGACTGGCTAATTGAAGGGGTGCTCCTAGTAGGACCTGTAAGGAAGAGAGGGAAGCAAATGGGAAGACGTTAAGCAGAGATGTGCTGCTCTGGCTCTGTCCTCACTCTGATTCCCTGTGGAGCTCTGAAAGGTGAATAGCACCACAGAATTTTCCCACCTTGAGGCAAGGGACTGGGGTTTTTGTACCCACTTGCCACTCGTTGCCTGGCTGCCCTGGGGGGAGGCGCACCTCTCAGCCTTGGCTCAAGTCAACAGTGAACACTTGGAAGCCACTACTTGGGCAGCTGGTAAAGGAGGCAGTCGGTTGCATGGTAGGCTTTTATTTTCATTTCTGCTCTAGTACGATTTCTGGCACTCGGTAAGCAAGAAATAAATCTTTGTTACATGGATGAGTATCTTCCTAATATAAGACTGACTTGTTAATTAAAATACAGTTCCCATTGTCTTTGTTTATGTTCATCCAATTAATAATGCAAATTATCTTCTAACTAGTGAGTTTAACAAGACCAAATGAGATATTCAGACGAAGCTGCCTAGAAGACCGCCTGATCTATAATAAGCAACAATAAATGTTGGTTTATTTCCCCTTAAGTTTAACTAGGCTATGTATATTTTATTAGGGAGAGTGTCAAATTTCCCGTTATGGCTTGTAACAGATTCAAATGGATCAAGAGAGATTTCGGCTGTTCTTATCTGTGTGGTTTCCACTTGAGGCTAACCAAGATCATCACCCTCAGCTGTGAGGAGGTGGATGAGAGAATGGCATAATCTAAGACATCATAGTGACATTGGAAAGTGTAGGAAGTATCAGTCAAAAGATGGCTAGCTGTTGAAATCATCTGTGATGCAGATTATGCTAGCTGTCACATATTTAGTACCTATTAGGAGGATGGGCACTGGGCTAGGTACTTTACATAATAATTTCCAATCCCCCAAACAACCCTAGAAGGCAGGTGCTGTAAGTGGTAGACTGAAAATAGGTGCAGAATGTATATAATTAAGATGGCAGCAAAGCAGGGCCACCAACATAAACTTTTTATATTAAAAATAGCATTTAAGTAATCATTATGCTAAGAATCAAAATTTAATGAATTTTCTTACATAAAATCTATTGTTACTTTAAAGATTTGAATTGCATGTGGAACCACTGTCATCTTTTTATTACACAGGCTTTCTAGAAGTCTTAAATCCACACTCTCTTACCCTCCAATATTATTAGCCCAATTTTAGAAATGAGGAAACCACAGCTCAGGGTAAATAGCCACTGAATCCATCAATTGTTGGGACACTAGTAATGAAGGAGTTAGAGGGCTGGAGGAGCAGAAAGAGAAAAAATGATACTCGGAGGGGAGGTTGCATCAGCCCCTTGACTAGAGCCCACAGCCTATCTTAGAATTGACCAGGAAGTTAGCCAACAGGCAGGAGGGAGAAGTGAAGTTTGCATAGACCCAGCCAGGGAAGCAGAGTATGGAAGGGTGGGTATGAGTCAGAGAGATGACATGCAAACATCCAGGACACCTGGTTTTTAGTTAGGGTTTTCATTGCAATGACCAAAAGACACGAATAACTTATAGGAGGAAAGGTTTATTTTGGCTCATGGTTTTAGAGGTTCAGTCCATGGTCAACTGACTCCGTAGCTCTGGGCCTGAGGTGAGGCAGAATATCATGGCAGAAGGGTATGGTGAAGGAAATCAACTCGGGACATGTTTGCTAGGAAGTGGAGAGAGAGAGACTGCTCACCAGTGACAAAATATAAACCCCAAAGTCATGCCCCTAGTAATCCACATCCTCCAGCCACACACCCCACTTGCTCACCTACCACCTAGTTAATACATATACGTGGATTAATCCACTGATTAGGTTATAACTCTCCTAACCCAGCCATTTCACCCCTGAACATTGCTGCATTATCTCACACATGAGCTTTTGGGGGACACCCTTTATAGCTAGAAAGTGGTACAGCCAAGCTATACCATACTTCCTTCTATAGAATGCCTATGTTTAATTACAAAACTCTACTAGAGAGATATTCACTTCACTTGAAAATTCATGTTTGAGTTCATAAAGTTCACTTTATTTGAAAATTCGGGTTTTTTAAGACTGAAAACATGTTAATTTTTTCTCTGATTCTGGCTCTTTATTAAACTTTGAATATGATCTTTCAAAAGAGAAGAGAGATTTTTCTCATATGGGTGACTTTATGAATACTGGCACTGGCCTTGAAATTTTAGCATTTTGGATCCCTGCTGGGATCTTCTGTTGCTACTCATTATGGCATTTTTTTTTCATGCCCCAGAAAGAGCATGTTTGCAACTGAAATAGCAATTTATGTTCCTATTTACAATGTCTCAGTCATTTCATAGCAATTTAAAAAATGTGTTTATAGCCAAGTGGCATTGGGTTTTTCCATTGCTGATGCCCTTTCAATTATGATAATTTATCAAAACTGAATTAGGAGATAGTAGAATAGATAAAATAAAATTCCCATTAATGGGGAGTTCATGCCCTAAATGACACCTAAAATGAGATAATATCTTCGATTTCTCTAGCAAACACTTTTCCTGAGAGAAAAATTTGAACTTAGGTTGTATAGTTTCTTTTCTTTTTAGAGATGCCAATTCTGTATTTAACCCAAAGACTTGAAGACAGAGGAAGGGCATGAAGGAAGGTAAACTTTCCATCATAATGTTTTCCTGGGATGATCACTAAGTTTGCCAAACATTTTTTCTAATTTCTAGCATTGGTTCTCTTTTTCTTTGCTATAACAATAATGGTGGGAGGCGACATGGTCACGAGAGTACCTGTTATCTAACAAAGAAGAACAGACAGGAATTGTCTACAAAATCCTTCTCATTGCCTACTAAATTAACCAAGAATTCACAGCACAATATTTAAGGCTATTAAATAATTGATCGTGTACTTTCTTTCTAATCTTGTGAACATTTACAACTCCCGTCTGCTACAGCTTCAAGTTATTTGTTATGTAAAGCAATTCTTTTTAATTAAACAAAGTATTAAACAGAGCTGCAAAATGAAACACAGGTAAAGGAGAATTGTTTTAGTTAAAAATAATGGTGGATTCAGAACCCTTTGTACTTAGTACATTTCTTCCAAATCTCAGACTGCTCTGGTCAATCTAAATGTTTTATCTTTCTCTATTGCTTTATATAGGTTAAAATTTTTAAAATTTGTTTCCCTATCTTGCCACAGGGAATTATTTTTCCTTTCCATCAAGGTTCTGCTCAGATGTCACACCATAAATAAAACCTTTCCTGAATCTTCCCAGATGGAAGCAACATTAAGTTCCTCTGAAAGCCCAAGAGCACACTTTCCTTCCCTCTCCGAAAACAGTGGGTCTTCTCTCTTGTGATAAAGCCACACAGAAATCTTATGCTCTACGCAATATTGTAAGTTACTTATGAAAAGTCCATGTTAAACATGATTATGAAATCTGTAGTGAACACAAACATGGTCTAAAACTATGGATGAGATTGAGCAAAGGACTTGACTTCTTTGCGTTTCAATTTCCTCATTGTTAAATGAGATTAATAATGTCTCTTTCAGAGATGTTTTGTTGAAGATCAAATTTGATGTAAGATTGAAGCAACTTACAAATATTGGGCATTCACCATGATACTTGCCTTCTCCCAGATTCGTTTCTGATAGTCTCTTGTATGAAGTATATCCTCAACTAGTGTTTATCTGGTGGCTGAACTGAATTAGGCCTGGAATTACTATCCCAGTGGATGTTAATGAGGGTTATATGGGGAGAAATTTGGGAAGCATTGAGTTGTATCTGAGTAATTTTTTAAAAACAGGATGTAAAATCTTTCCATTATAATGCCCCACCCTGTCCCTGCTCATCCATGGTTTTGCTTTCTGAGCTTTCTGTTACCTGCAGTAAATTGGCATCTACATGGATTGAAGATTTTCCTTCTGATGTATTGTTAGAAGGAAAATAGTGGCCGAATCCTGTGTCAAAAAGCCACACCATTCACCTCACTTCATCTCATCATGTCCGCACTGTATCATCTCACACCAGTGCCAGAAGAGGGCTGAGAATAGTTTGATAATATATTTTGAGATAGAGAGGCCACATTCATGTAAATTTTATTACAATGTGTTCTAATTGTTCTTTTTATTATTAGTTATTGTTACTATGCCTAACTTATAAATTCAGTTTTATCCTAGGTTTATAGGTGTAGGAAAAACACTTTCTACATAGGGTTTAGCACTATTAGTTGTTCCACTGGGGTCTTGGAATGTCTTCCTCATGGATAAGGATAATAGCATATTCTATAGTATGTTATTTGATTACATATCTCTTTCTGCACAGAGAATCTATCAGAGCTACTTTTCTTTGCAGCAGAGATTTAGAAAGTACAGAAATGGGCTACTGGCCCTACAGGGAGTAGAAGGAAAGCCTGTCTTTCCTCAGTGAGTCTTTTCCAGTAAGGCAGTCTGACAGCAATTCTTAAAATGTGCCTAGAGCCAAATGGCTTTGAATTTTTCCATTGCCAGTGCCCTTTTTAATCATAATCATGTCTTAAAGAATACTGAATTAAACACCAGGGATACTAGAATAGATGATAAAATTGCTGTAAATTGGGAGCTCATCCTTTAATATTTGATCCAAACAGAGTCAGTTTCCATCAGTTCTCTAGCAAATGCTCTTCTACAAGAAACCCTGAAGGTAGGCATTACCCACGTAGATTTACTGTGGCCCAGTCTGCTCTAGTAAGCTCTTAAAGGTAACTTGTCATCCAAATGATGTGGGCCATCCCTCATGGACTGATGCACACAAATCAAGTGTAGAGATTAATGAATAAACAAACATTAAGGTGAATTGGTTAATTTACAACCCATGTACTTATTTCAGGTGGAATACATCATCTGAATTGACCTGATTACATAGTTTCTTCTCCCCATAGGCTCATCTACAGAGAAAGTCAAATTATAATTCAAAGGCTTTTTGATAAGCCTGAATCAGAAAAAAAGTAGATAATCGCTTCATTGATGTTAAAAAGGGCCCCTCAGCTAAGCCCTCCATCCTTTCTTCTCTCTTCTTCTTCTATCCACCCAACGAAGGCTTCTTGCAAACCAACTTTGTAAGGCAGTATCGCAAAGAGCTCTGGGGCAAAGTGTCCTATTTTTCAAATCAGATTTTCTGCTTGCTGGCCATGTGACTGGGGAAGTTACTTAACTTTTAAGTGCTGCAGAGCCCTCCTGGGCAATAGCACCTATCTCAACCAGATTAAAAAGTGGCTGCATGTAGATGGTCTCCTAGGATGTCTGGCATTAGTGGTTTGCATATCTCTTTAACAGGCATATTTTTTCCCCTCATCCATGAGGTTAGGCAGGTTGTGAATTTACTTTCTTTCTTTTGCACATAGGGAAATTGAATTTCAAAGTGATTAATTGTTTTTCCCTTGGTCTCACATGGTTAGTAAGTGGCAGAATTTGATCAGGACCAAAGAATAAAATCTATTTGTTTATTTTAGAAAAATCACAAAGTTTGGCACCCCAGGAGGGAGAAATAAAGCATGATAGTTATGTGTGCTCTCATTTTCCTTAAAAAAAATTCCAAGCCTTTAGCAATGAAGGGTAGACAATATAGTTGCTTTGTTTATTATCAACTTTTGATTGATTTTGTCACTTTCCATATTTATCTCCTGTAATTTGGACCTTCCTGAAATGATGCCTTAACAAATGAGATCAATTTTCCTCTGAAATGTGTTTTTAAGAGAAATTGCAGCCATCCCAGACTCATGTTCTTAGGGAGGAATCAGTACATTTGGCAATTTCCATTGCTTCTGGTTGTGATCAGATTGGATTTCAGGCAGTCATCTTCAAGCTATGCCCTAATTAAGATGAACAGATATTGTTAGCTGGCCTGTTTAATCAGTTTCCCATCTGGCATAATCATGTTTATGAACAGGATCTGCTTTTTCTCCGCTTGGGCTGTAGCTAAAATCAACAGAACAAGGCAATCACATCTCCTAAGAGCCAGGGGCCATGCTTCATCTCTAATCCTAGCTGGACAATCACATTTTCAGAACCTGCAGAATAAGCATACAGGATGCATGTCCTGCTGGAGCCCCCCCTTGGGCTCTGGGCTCATGGCATCCACCCATCTAGTCATGCTTGCTTTTATTCATTTCATTCCACTCAACACCCCCTGAGCGCCTCATTTGTGCTGGACTCTCTCTGACCCAGGGCATGCTATTATGAAAAAGACTATCCCTGCTCTCAAGAAGCTCTTGGTGCAAAGGAAAAAGTCTCCAAAGCATATGGATCTAAAAAAAATGAAGCCTAATGCTGCTTAGGGTAGAGTATGAGCAATTGGGGCATTGGAATAATCATCTGTTCAGTTTTGTATTCTGTCTCTCAGAATGGCAATTGTCTCCAGGGGAAGGTGTGCAGCTGCCCTTTGTTACACCATTTCCTCAAAGGAACATGACATTGATAAACTATTTGAATCTCTGTGATGGATGGTACTTTATGGATCTCCTGATTAAACCAAGGGCAGCCAATACTGGGAGAACTATTTCAGGTTAACACAGGTGTGAGTGAACTGAAACATCACTACTTTCTATCAGGAGAGTAATTTGGGTGCCAGAAAAAAAATATCTCTGGGAATAATGCCACTTACCCAGTTCAGCCCATTCAAGCTTAATTACCTATCAAGATTCAGCTAATGAGTTTTAAAAAACACAAATATTTGGGCCCCATCTCAAATTGGCCAAATTAGAATATACTGAAAAGAATCTATATAGTATTTTACACAATGATTCTAAAACACAGTCATGTTTTAGAGGCAGCAGTTCAGATGATCTTTTAGATAGAAATCAAATTCTAAGATTTTATGACTCATGTGAGTTGCAACTAGAGTCCTAGGAATTTGATAAATTTTGATGCCACCCTATATATTGGATTGGTTTATAAGCTCTGGTTTTTCCAAATTGTGTACAAACTGGATCAGTTTTTATCATGTGCTAAGAGTGGTTACATTTCAGTTGCTACCTGCTGGGATTGGCAGGTAGAGCAGTGAATGATGACCTGGCGTGTGGGCTCCCAGAGACTGGCAAATAAGCTGAAAGAGGATTCTAGAACCCTTCCTGGGACAGTGAGTATCATGTACCTAACAACGCCATCTGCTACCCACGTTCTTCCTTCCTTGCGTAGGCTGAGGTCAACAGTGAGAGAAACATAATGATGAAAGGGAAGGTGTACAAGGCAAGTGTGGTGTGATACAAGCATTCTCAACACCTAGTTTCCCAGATAGGTGTGAGGCAAGCAGGGGTCATGGTGCATGTTCATTGGTCATTTTTATTATAAAGGGCTCTGGCAAAAACACTTCTGAGGCTCGATTTTATACTCATCACCTGTTAACCAAGGAAAGGCTATTAAAGATAGGCTTGATATTGAGCTCAAAGTAACAGAATATAAAACTGGGAATCCAGCTTGTAGAGGTCAATACCTGAGCCTAAGGGCTTGTGTTTGGATTTGTCCATACTTCTATATTATGCACCTTAGTGATCTGGTTACAGGTCCACTTGCTTGTCATACTCCTGCTCCATGGAACCTTCTCTCCAAGCTAGCAGCCACCTTTCTGCTATGCCCACTCCTTCCTTCCTAAAATTTCAGTGGCTCTATGCTGCAGACAGAACAAAGCATGGCACACAAACTTTCCCCACCTCCATCTGTCTCTCTACCTTGACCTTTGGCCACTCCACATTTTAATGCCCTATCTTTGAGCTGTAACTACTTACCTACCTTTGAACAAACTTTGTTGAACTTTGCCCTCTTGCCTTTGCCCATTGTGCCCATGACCCCACCTACATCCCTCGATCACCCCATGGTCCTTCAGACGATAGGTGACACTTCTTCACAATCCTCCCCCACAATTACTTACCACCAAATGGAGTTTATCTCCATACCTGGGTCCACCACTATACCTAGAACACAAATTTTTACAACATTTATTATTGTCTTGCAATTGATGGTTTGTAAGTCTGTTTTTTTCTCTTCTAATAGACCACAGTGTGTTGAGTGAAGGCATGGTTTATTATCTTGTTCCAAGCTATGTCCCCATTTCTTGCTCATACAAGCTACCACGTGTGTGTGTGTGTGTGTGTGTGTGTGTGTGTGTGTGTGTGATGCATATTTGACAATTAGAATCAATATTTAGGGGACTTTTCTTTTCTTTGTGAGACAGTGAGTTCTAGGAACTTTGGGATGTAGTCATGTATCAGGAACATTGCTTTCTCCACCTGTGATTGCCCACCTGTGATTCAGATCAACCTGGGTATATCTTGAAGAAAAGATAAATAGAATACTAGGTATTACTAGAAAATAGTTTATATCATTGAAAGAATCACAACTTTATCTTAAGGAAATTAGGCAAGTCAAACAGGAAGAAGGATTTTAAATGCAGTACAGTGCATGTTTTTCTAAGAATTGCTGAGCTAGTCCTCATGCATTGACTATTGAGACCTGAGAGAAAGGGCTACAATAATTTTTTATGGAGCAAATAATAACAGACTGGAATGTATGTGCAACCAGAGGCATTTTCTAGCAAAGAGAAGCCCTGGTAGGGGTGGAAAAATATTTGTTTCAGTTGGGATGACATTGTTGAAACACATATTGATGTAGAGTAGACATATAAGCCTACCAGGAAGCCAGACAAGGCTAAAACTGGGGTTAGGGGAAGCCATAGAGGCAGAAGAGAGGAGCAACATGGTGGGCACATGGTGACTAAACCCATAACAGTATACTTCAGGAGTCCCTGAATTATTTGTGAAAAAAGGTTCTGTTCTTCAAAATGGGGAAAGCCAGAAACAGGGAAATTCTATTTTTTATTGAATATGTTTCTACATTTGGGGTGATCTTGCAAAAAGGAGGACATCAATTTCTGCCTATTTGTAGACCAGGACATGCATGAAGAGGTAACCATGCAGAAACATGTTAGCAGTTATTTCTTCTTTCTAGCTTGAACTTTCTGGTCAATAACTTTTAGTTATTTAGTTATTAAAATAACTTTTAATATTGCCAAAGGTTTGAACTGCTATTTTGTCCCAAGAAAAACTCAAGATGAGAAAAAATTGATTCTTTCCCAGTAAGCTTAACTTGGCATCAGTATATGTCACTGTTGGCATCTGAAAAGTGGCTAATTTGAAAGGATAGGCTTAAAAAATAGGTTATTTAATTTTATTTCCTTTGAAAAGTTCATGTGAGTGAGAGATAGCCCAGCAGTTGGTATAAATATGTGGGCCAAAGGGCAGTTCTTAATGACTTAGAAGTGAAGGCTCCACTTACACAGTCAATGTAAGAGAATGTCACAAGAGTTCTATTTGGGAGCTGCTTGCCTGTGGATGAAACAGTGACTTTGGCCTCAGAATTTTAACTGAAATGACAAAGTAGGGATTAACCTGAAAGGTTCTCTTTGGTTTAATCACTCTGGCCACAGTACTGGGTGCTCAGAAGGTGAAAATAATCTAATGGCATTATCTGGCATCTTCATTTACAGCACATAAAATGAAAAGTCAAGGAATTTAGTTAGCATTAATTTTAAGGAACCAAGCAACAACTACCTGATCATCACCACCATTATCAGTAAGACCTGGAGCAGGCACCTGAAATGCAGACCCTATCTGTCGGGTCAAGAAGTCACAGCATCATGATCATCATGAGAAGGGAGAAGCTGCCAAGATCATCTGATCCAGTGCCCTCATCTTGTAAATGGATAGGTTATTGATGGAAAGAATTAAACAGGTTGTTTTCTAATTCTTGATCTGAACATAGTGTAGCTCCCAAGAAAATGGTCTTAAGACTTGGGTTAGAGCCGGATAGGAAAATTTGTGCAGTAATGCTGTTGATTTCCCCAGAATACAAGGCATTTATTTAGAATAGTAATACTATGCTCAATTTTTATCAGTTTCACTTTTTCTCAGATGATTCAGATCATTCATGTTTCCTGATAATTTTTATTTATTTACCCATTTGAGATGAATTAATCCTGTAAAAATTTGAACAACAGTTATTCTCCTTGTAGTGAGTATTTATTATTTTGTCTGACCTGAACCTAAATCCATTTTACACTTGAGGGCCTCTTTCTTATCTCTAACATGGAGGTTCTGGTGAGGGCTATGAATTATAGTGATGGCAGAGCATCAGTGGATCTAAGCAGGTGAATTCTAATATTCTTTTGCTGTCACTTCATTGAACAGCTCAGTGATGGGCATAGAATGCAGTCCTGGCCAATCATAGAGATTATGGAAGATTTTTCTTCCTGGAACTAGAGGGAAGCTATATATATAACTTTTTTTTCCTCCCCGTTCACAAAGCTGAGAGTGCAAACTTGGTTCTGCTTTTGTGGATGTTGCATCCTTGAGAAGCAGATCACTGGCAGCAAGATTCAGAAAAGAGAGACAAAAAATAAAAGTCAGATGGCTGTGAGTGTTGAAGTTCCATATTATACACCCTAATTGTCCCCACCCTCTTTTTTTTGGAGGCTTGCTTGTGTGTACCCATAAATTCCCTTCTCTTTCTTTCACTGTCCACTGCAAGTGTCCTGATACTTTCTGGTCTTCTTTGTCCTTGATTTTCCCCTAACATTGATAATAGTGCTAGGTAAGGAGTGAGTGTGAAATTCAGCAATATAGCGAATTGGGAGATGTGAAGACCTGGAACAAATGAATACTGAAGTAGGTAGCTGGGAAGAAGTCAAGTTCACTTGGCAATATGTGGACCAGGGGGGCGGGAAGAAGTAACCTGGGCAGGTATTCAGTATTGGGAAGGTTCCAGAAAGTATAAGAAGTATGTGTTAGAAATCAGAGAGATGAATGAAGCACAAGGGCAAATCTGGGAGCGTTACTCTCTAGACTGGGTGAGATACTGCACAAATAGGGAAGACAACAAGATGGCATGACCTTCAGCTCAGTTTTTAAGATAGGCGTAGGCAGCAATATAGAAGTCCAATTACAGAATCAAGACTTGAGGTGCAAGGGATGAGTCTTGTGCGATTAGGGTGGAGGATCAATAGTTAGAGATGCAAGGTTAGTCCAGAATGAAGGTGAACAAAGGCAGCCGCTTATTTTGAGTCCTATAAGGTCCAGGGCTTCCTAATTCCTATTGCCATAGTATTGGCTCCAAAACCTTGAGAGCAAAGAGGAGTGTGGGAACAGAGGAAGAGGTTGAGCTCATACATGCAGATCATCTGCTTCCAATTTCGGGGAGAGAAGGGAGGTCAGTAAAAGACAGGTCCTTTGATATAAACAACATCCATCTTTCTTAAGACTAAACAAGAACAAAGCATTGGGATCATACATTCCTGAAGGGCAGCAACTCCAAATTGTAGAACGTCAGTCCTGAGTTAGACCAGAGAGACCATATGTGCAACCCCTTCTTCTTTTCAGCTAGTGTTCCTTAATAATTGTTTCCTGGACCACTAGCTTTACCTTCATTAAAATGGAAATTAGTGGTCTCTAATCCAGTGTCCTAAATCAGACTCTGGAGCTAGGAGAAAGAGGTAGAAATTTTTATTTAAACCACCTCTGGGGTGATTAGGAATCCCGGGTGTCTGTTCTTAACCCTGACTGCCTATTTTAATCACCTAGGGTTGATGTTCCAACCATAGAGCAAATGAGGTGAGTTTTGGGGGAAGTCATGGCATCCTAATGAGCACCTAATGGAGAAACACTGGTGCAGAAGGTGATAAAGTGACTTTCTAAGGTAGAGTCAATAGAAGAATGGTAGAGCTGGAGCCAGAATTTAGTCTTTGCTGAAAAGAAAGAAAAAAGTCTGTCTGGTTTTCAAAAGGAAGTGGACAAGCATCAGAATCCGAGGAATGGAATCAGTAATTTGAGAGAAAGGGCAATAGGTCTAGTGAAAGAAGCAGGGATTTGGGCCTATCGGTTGTGTTTGTATACCAGCCATTACCTGGTGTGTGATGGGTGAATTGCATTTAATTAGGAGTGCACTGACAGAAATGAAATGAAATTGCTGCAAGAAAAAGCCGCAGCTTAAACAGCACCCAATGAGTGGTCAATGCATGAACTGTCTTGCTATCCACAAATCTCATAGCCCCAGGCAGCCATCCAAATCGATGAGCAGGAACACACAAAGCTGGCTGTGGAGTTGAGGTGGAGAACTGAAAAGAATAGGACTCCACTGATGCCAGAGGAGAGATAAGGAATTAAATCATGCGCTATGTCCTCCTCCTTTTCTAAGTGTCTGATTTTGTATTGGGAAGGCAGGTCTGTCTCAAACCTTCACTAATCTCTCAGTGCTTTGGCTCCAGACACAAATTAAATTTCTAGGCTGCAAGAGTTGAAGAATTTAATCTGCTGCACATTCTGGGGGTGATGTACTGTCTTCTGGGTTTCTTTTTTTTTTCTGCAATGTGATTCTGATTCCAGCAAGAACGCTCAGTGCACCTGAAGTAGTGAAGACCCCTTTCTGAAGAGGGCTGCTCCAGTCTTCACTTCCATTCCTGGGTTAGCTGTGAGCATTCCATGATGCTGCCCCTCTACAGATAAGACCTAAATAGCTGCAGGTATGGTTTAGGAATTTAGTCGAATACAGTGGTGCTTATGGTAGGATGACTCACTAAAGAGTTAATGTATTCTTCTCTGCCGGATGGGCCTTTGAAGGAAACCACTCAGGATGCAAGGTGGGGTTGCATTCCTGGAAGAGGTGGGCTGGGAAGGATTGCAGAACCTTCTGAAGGTGGACTATTATCATTATGGTGGCCAAATTCAGAGTATTTCTACTGAAGGGAAGAAAAAGAATAAGATGTCTAATCTTGTCAGTGTCTGAGGATCTTAAAGACAACCTGTGGAGCAATCCTGAAACAGATGCACAGCAGCCTCATCTTAAGAAGATCCACATGAGATACTAAGGCAGAGCAGCAACTTGAGGGGGGTGAGTGAGGGACCCATTGGATGCCAAGTAATTGGTTCAGTAATTAAAGTAAGTAATATCTTAATGCAATATTTTACAATCAAACTTCACACAAAAATACACACTAAACAAAATAGCAAAAATTTGAGTAAGGGAAAGATCTGTAATAGCCATGTTGAGCTGTACTGAAATCTGACACAAAAAGAAAAATTAAAAAAATAATAATGGTTTTAAATTATAAGGAATACAGCAAATAAATAATAACAAGGATCTCAGTGAATCAGTTACAGATGAATTACAGAGCTAAATGTGAATAGTAAACAAGAAAGACTCTTGAAGGAAAACAAGCATCCTAATAAACTGCAAATAGTTTTTTTTTTAAGTAGGACTCCAAAACACTAAACACACAGGAAAAATCATAAGAAATTGAATTACAATAAGATTAGTTATTTGTGTTCTTCAAAAGTCACCATTAGGAGGATGAAGAGGCCCTTCAAAAGGAGACGGTATTTGCAATGAAAAATAATCTGACATAAGAGTCAATTTTCAGTCTGTTAAGAATGCCTACAAAGGAAAATGAAAAGTCAACCAAATGAAAACACATGCAAAAGACTAAAACAAGATACACCTCCAGGCCCTTTTATTCTTTTTAAATTTCTTGACAGTCTCTTGTTAAGTTGCCCCAGGGTCTTGTTAAGACTAGGCTTGAACTTGTGATCCTCCTGCCTCAGCCTCACAGTAGCTGGGATGTGAGGTGTGTTCCACCCTACCCAGCCAGAGAAAATATATATTTAAAAAAAATACAAGGGTTGGAAGGCACTGGAGAGAATTCAAAAGGAAGCAGAAACTCGAGGGAATTAGATGCTTGAGAGAAGGAAGAAAACTAGGGAAAAACTCTCATTTACACAACTTTTCCCAAGAAGACATTCACAAGTCCATGGCCAGGGGTAGCTAGAACTCAAAGAAAGCTGAAGTTTTATGGGCTTGATGGTTCAGGAATAGAATTTAGGGATGCCAGGACAGTTACAAATTAAGGAGAGAAAGTCCTGAAAAGGAGGGGCCTGTGGAGAGTCCCTAAATATGTGTAAAAACTCTCTTCAAATCTCTGAGGGTGCATTCATGGGGGAGGCCTCAGGTAACAAAGCGAAAAACAAAAGCTGGGAGTTTGGAAAAACAGAACATAGATTTTCACTGCAGCCCATCACTGGGGAGACAGTTTGAAGTTTGAATCTGTACCAATAAAAAGGTTTGGTAAATTCCTTAGACTTTCTGTTGAAACCCCAGAAGGGAAATGCCTGATTCTTTCTAAAACTATGGAGGAATCCCTGCCACTAGAGCAGTATAAAATACCAGCAACCACAAGTTCAAGGTTTTAATCTAGTAGTCAAATTGTTGGCTTGATAGATATTCCACAATATGCAGTATACCACAATGATAATAAACTATATTTATAAAGAAACTGAAAATTGGGACCCATAATCAAGAGATAAAACAGTCAAAAGGAACAGAAATTAAGATGGCCAATATACTGGAATTAGTGAACAAGGTTCTTGAGAACTTTTTATAAATATACTTAAGGACTTAAGTGATTACACTATCCTAATAAGTGAACAAGTGGGAAATTTCAGCATAAAAACTAATTTAAAAACACAAGCTGATACTTTAGAACTGAAAAGTACAATATGGAAAATTAAGTTTATCAGATGAATCTGAGCCTTACAACCCCAGAGGGAAGCACAATCCTGTAGACACAGGAATGTTAGGCCAGTGGCATTCATTTCTTCTGATTTAGAGAACTTCAAGGTAATAAATTTGTGGTGCTTTAAACTACTAATTTTATGATAGTTTGTTAAAACTAATTCATGGGTTATTTATGCTGAAGGAATTCACAAGAGACAGAATCTTGGATCTATGGGGAAAAATTAAGAGTACAGGAGATGTTTAATTAATGAGTAAATATAAATGAGTATCCTTTTATCCCTCTATTAACTCCTTTGAGATGCAAAATTGAATGCAAAAGTCACAATATCCTTTTATAGTTAAATTCTAACATGTGAATGTGAACTGTGTGATGAGCACACAGTAGGGTGTCAGATGAATGATACTGTTGCATATATTTCCTTTTTATTTGATGTGGTACAATATAAACTATCAGACTGTAATGATACACACACAACAAAGCAATAAGTAAAACATAAAAAGGGGCAGCTAAAATAAAGCTTAGCTAGAATTAAAATGAAATGCTTGAAAAAAATCTGTTTAGCTCAAAAGAAGGCAAGGAGAAATGAGTAAACCAGAAAGAATTTTTAAAAAGAAGGAAAAAACAGAAAACAAAAATCAAATAGGTAGACTTTAAAGACAAAATATATGCAAAATTACCATAACTGGTAATTTTGGACTATGCATTCCAATTAAAAGGCATGCATTGTCAAACTGTATAGCAAAGCAAAATCTAAGCACATGCTGGATTTTAACAAACTACTAAAAGAGTTGCATTTTAATTCAAACGAGGTTGACAGTAAATGGATTAAAAAAAGATATGCCTTGCAAACATTAACCATAAGAAAAGTATATTAATATCAGAAAAAAATGGGTACAAGGAATATCATCAAAAGGGTCGACAAAGAAAAGACCAGTTCATCAAGGAAGACAAAGCAGTTACAAATATGTGTTAAAATAATCACCAAATTTCAACACACATTAAGCTCAAACTGGCAGACTTTCAAGGAGAAATAGACACTTCTATAATTATAGCTGAAGATTTTTAACACAATTCTTAATAATTAAAGAAGCAAATAGAGAAAAAAGTAAGGATATAGAATATTTGAACAATACTCTCAGCTAAAACAAATGGATTGTCTTTTATAGAACAGTTACCCACCCAAAGGACAATGTGCCTTTTATTTTCAAGTACACATGAAACAGATATCTAAACAGATCATATGCTGGAAGTTAAATGTCTCAATGAAATTCAAAATATTAAAATCATATAGAGCATGTTCTGTAATCACAAAGAAAATAATTTAGAAGCCAATCATAATAAGATATCTAGAAAAGTCCAATATTTGGAAATTAAACAACACTTTTAAATTACCTTAAAAGAAGAAGAACATTAGAAGTGCTTTTGAATTGGATGAAAATGAAAATAAAATATGTATAATCAAGGAATTCCGATAAAACAGCAGTTAGCATGAGGAAGTTTATAGCTTTAAATGCTTAGAAGTTTTAAATCAATAACCTCAATTTCCAGTCAGGTAATTTCAAAAAGATTAGCAAATCAAACCCAAGGAAAGTAAGAGAAAGAAAAAAACAAATAAAATGGAAGGCAAACAATAGAAATAAAACATAACAAAGACACAGTTCTTTGAAAAGATTTATCAAATTGATAAAATTCTATTGAACAAAATAGAGGGAACACAAAATACCAATAACAAGAATAATGGTAAGATATAGGCACTAGGAGGCTGTTGAGAAGGACTTTGGTACTATTTTTATGCCAATGTATTAAACTTAGATGAAATCAACAAATACCTTGCAAGATTAATATTACCCAAACTGATATAAGAGTTAATAAAAAAATATGAAAACCCTCATAACTATTTCAGAAATTGAATTTTGGTTGAAAACCACACAAAGAAGTATCCAAGTCACATGGTTCATTGGTGTATAATAACAAAGTTAAAGAAGAAGTAAAATAAATAAATAAATAAATAAAAAGAAATAAAAGGTATAAAAATAGAAAGGAACTGTCTTTACAGATGGCACAATCAAATTTTAAGGAGTTTTCAAAAAGTTACTAGAAACAAACTGTGCTTTTAGCAGTGCCATTAGGTATAAGCTCAATATATTAAAAAAACTCTATTTTTATGCATTAGCAACAAAAGTATTTGAAGAATAAATAATGAGGATTTATTTATCCCATTTAAGTAAGATGAAAATAAAAATGATTAGAAATATTTTTTATTATATTTGTAAGACTTTTTAAAAATTAGAAAACATTACAGAAGAATAAAAGAAATTAGAAAACATTACTTGAAGAATAAGAATAAGCAAAATAAAGATAAATGGAAGAATAAATACTGGTACTATTCTTTTCTAAATTGATTTATAAATTAAAATAACCTAATCTAAAATACCAATAGGCTTTTAAAATACTTTGTAGAATTGACAATTTAATTTCAAAATTTACATGGAATTCAAAACAACCTAAATTGGCCAAGAAAACTTTGGAAGAAGAAATGGTGGTCTCAAGACTCCTTTGATGGTCAAGGTATAAATGAATGATGACTCCTTTTATTTTTCAAAGTGAGACTGTTGGGTGCAATTTCAAAGACTTTGATGATTTTCATCTCTACAGGTAAAAGGAGGCTTGAAAGTGAATTGCATCATGGGTAAATTGTGCAACAACTGGCAATGCTTGCCATTTTTAGCTTTTCTTTTCTTAAGGGAAATATTCTATCCTTTGCAACATGATTGTCTATATGTTTAACAGACCTGAAGCTATCACTGTATAAAGTGAAAAGACCTACAATAAACAAATTCAATTATTCTTCTTGCTATTGACTCTACTGTCATGCTATTCAAGATACTTGTTAAGCACCTAAAATAATGTCAGTCACTATTTTGGGTATAGGACATACAGAAACGAATGTCCTAGCCCACAATTTCAAAAAATTGAAAAGAAAATTTATGATGTAATAGAGTATTATAACTTTTATTATAGAAACATATTAGTCAGGGAGGTTAGGATGTGCTGCAGTAATGAATAGCTCCAGTGTTTCACTGACCAAATAAAGAAAAGGCTTATTTCTCACTCACACAAAATATTTTAGCCATTTTTCTATTATAAAATTCTACATATAATACCTTGGCAAACCAGGGTACTGGAACATTTGATATCACAGAGCTTTATTATCTGGAAAATGTGACCTTAGCTGATAGGAGAGGGAAAGAGAAGAGTGGAAAATTACCTACATTCCTTAAATGCTTTGGACTGAAAGTGACACAAATGATTTCCACTCACATGTCACTGACCAAAGTCACATAGCCATGCTTAATTTCAACGGAAAAGTACAGTCTTTCTGTGACTAAAAGGAGAGTTGAATTGGCTAAAATATTGATTATTAGTAATGTTTATCTTACAGATACAGTATTCTGTAGAAGCACACAGGTGAAGGTACCTAAGAGATTATGTGAGTGGCAACACATACTAAAAAATGAAGAAGATGCATGTTAAAAATGAAGCGGGGCTATCTTTTGATGTAAGGGCCAAGAGGGAGTCACATGTGCCAAAGTTTGAATATATTGGGGAAATTGTCAGTTTCTTGGTATCTGTAGAAAGAGGGATAGAGAAAGGAGTTGTCTGCAGATGCAGCCAGGATGAAAGTATTCCTTTAACTAACACAATGGCAGCTGGGTTGTCAGTAGTATCCATTACAAGAATATAAAGGGTTTTGACACCATATTCTTACTTAGTATGAGAGCAGTGATTCAAAGAGTTCTTGAAGTAAATTAGGACTAGGAGATAGCTTCCCAACATGTAAAGACTTGCCAGAGAAGTTAAAGGAGCATTTGGAAAAAAAGGTGCTTATCCATAATGTAATTCTCAGACTTCAGATTACACACTTCTCTTGGAAAGAAATCATTCTTGCTGTGTTCTAGGGAAAAATAGATTCATCTTCTTTCTCTTGTTATTACAGAATGAGCAGGATGACCTGAGTTTCATTTCCGACTTCTTTTAAAGATTTCCTAGCAATGGCAGCAGGTGTCTCCGGTTCTGAATGGCCCCTGAAGGGTTTCACTCCAGCACAGATTGATGGAACATGTGAAATGACTGGAGGGCAGATTGTGCCCTTGGCACAACAGCATTCTGTAAGCACTCATCAAGGTAGTGTTCCCTGGCATGCCATCGGTATAAATCTTGGGGCTCAATCAGGAGATTTCAAGGAGCATTTGCCTGAATATTCTTTGTAAGACAAGAAGTATGCATGCAGTTCAATAGCCAAATATTTATCCCAAAGGGGAAATGTGTTTGGTTCCATTGAAATCATTATATGGATTATTCTAAGGGAGAAGGTGACCAGTAAGAAGCACAGTAAATTTTCAAAGAAAACTTTGTTCAACTCTGAGTATTATTTTACAAATGAGAATTTATTCAAAGTCACATAGCTGGTTATACTAACACCACAATGAAGGCTTATTGACTCCACTTCAATGATCTTTCTTATATTATAGTGAATCTTAATTTTTACTAATACCTCATCCAAATCCAAATTAGTCACATTCTTGTTATTGTTATCTTATTATTCTCATTTTTTGGTTATTACTTTTTTTGCATGTCACTCATAAATTCTCGGTTCAATTCCTTCTGAACCAAGCATATCCTTCCATTAGAGCTCTATCAAGGAGGATCTACTAATAGTAAACCTTTCTAAAAGATCTTTATTTTACTTTACTTACTAAAAAACTATTTGATTGAAATAGAATCTCATATAGAAGTTTTTAGGTGAGTATAGGAGATAGATTTTTTATTCTCCACGTTACAATAACGTTTTATTGCCCTCTGGTCTTCATTGGCATTGATGAGACTCTGCTGTCATTTTAATTATATATCTTTTGCATGAAAATATATTTTCTCCTCAGTTATTCTTAATATTTCATCTTTATCTTGGGATTCTGCAATTTATCTATTATATGTCCAGTTAAAAATGTTTTTTCTTTGTTCTGCTTAGAATTCAATGTACTGTATTTAAAAAATAAATATTCATTCTTTCACCATTTCTGTAAAATTCCAAGATATTACTTCAAAAGATCATGGTTTTGTTATCCTGTCTACTCTTGCTTTCTGTTACTCATTTTAGATATGTGTTGAAATTTTTCATTCCATTTTCCAT
The DNA here is from genome assembly GCF_052094955.1 of Ictidomys tridecemlineatus. Lineage (NCBI taxonomy): Eukaryota > Metazoa > Chordata > Mammalia > Rodentia > Sciuridae > Ictidomys > Ictidomys tridecemlineatus. The sequence goes on along the minus strand of NW_027523059.1, from coordinate 31,327 downwards.
GTCTCTCTAAATTTTCATGCTATATTTCTTTACTTTCTTTTCAGTTTTAGTTTCTAGTTCAGTAACTCTCTCTAGTTGCATTTAACATGCTGTTTTATTTCTTTACTAAGCTTAATCTCAATAACTGTGTTTTCATTTATAGAAACTCCATTTATTTCATTTTCCAATTGAATTGATCACTTCTCATATATCCTGGTCTTCCAGTGTGATTTGTCCTTTTTTTTCCCAAAGAACACTTATAAACATACATATGCTATCATTATTGTTAATTTAGCATCTCATTGTTCTATAAATTTGGATTCTTGGAACACAGATCTTGTCTGATATTGTACCTACAATCTTCCTGGTGTTTTTTAAAATTTTTTCTTTATATAACTTGTAACTTTTCTTATGAGCTCACTTTCAGTGGGGATTATTAACTCTGGTGGAATTTGCACATAATCCTTTGAGAAAACATTGCCAAAGAGTGGTTCCACGTTTGTGTGTGCCAGATACTCTGGGAATTTTCCTATCTACATGACCAGTTTTTATGTTGAACTATCAATACTGGTATTCTTCCATCAAAGAGATTAGAAAAAATCCATGTAGGCTCTGTTCTATAAAAGGACTAAAGCTAAAGAGGGAGGGTAGATGGGATTCTTGGAAAGATATGTAGATCCACCAGATGCCATTTCTGGTGCTTTTACATGGAGAGCTGAGCCTATTAGTATCTGGCATGTTAAATTCTCAAGAATCTGGAAGGAAGACAGTCTCATCTTTGCCAAAATGAGTCTTCATTCCAATACAGACAACAAGTAGCAGCTTGCATTCCAAAGGACACAGAGCTGGAAAATCCACATTCTGTACCTAACACCCCCCAAAATGTTCAAGCTGCTTTTCCCATCATTGAAAACTGAGTGCACAAGAGGTTCTTAAATATGGCTAGCATCTTAAAATTCTGAGTTCCTGCTACAACACATGTTGGCCTCCTGCAGGTACACATGGCTTCCTGGCAATACTTCTCAGTATTTTCTAAGATGCAGATATATTGTGGCTCTCACAGTAAGGGATTGATTTAAAAGTTTAGACTAGGTTCAACTGATACTCATTTTATATTAAGGATAGTAACAATGACTAATATCATGTGGGCCAGGCAGCAAGTAAATGCTTTATATTAATTATGCCATTTAGTCATTTCTAACCTCCTGGCTCTCTATTTTACAAATCAAGAAAGCGTGACCTGGAGAATTTAGTAACTTACATATGGCCATGAATGTAGGGAATTTCAATTTGAATTTGAGCAACATGATTTCTACATCACACTCTTAAACTCAATGTATATTGCTGCAACTGGAATTGTTATTTCTTCTTCTGGAAAATAACGGAGATAAAGATTTTTTTAGAAAAACAATAGACATCTACTTTCAAAGTCATTTCAGCATTGTAAGTACAATTTTCGACAAGACTGACCCATGGAGCTGAAGTGACCACAGGGGTCCTCAGTGACTGGTTCTTGTGATCATACAGGAAGGATTTCAATCAAGCCACACAGAGTATCAAGCAGGAGTTTATTAGAGAAACTGAGATGAGTGCCAATACAGTGTGGTATGTCTCTAGAGAGAACAGCGTGGCTCTAATGGAGTCTGCACTTTCAAAGGGCTTTGAATCCCCTTGTTTCTCACACCCTATTAAGTGAGTTATTACCCTTTTGACAGCCCTTAGCAAAATTTCATTTTGAGAGTCATGATGACCTGGTCACAAGGGATAGACACGACATGATTTAGATGGCCTGGTTACAGGGTTGGTTGTGACAGCCTGGTTGCAAGAGATAAGGTCTTAAAACAATACTTCCCTTTAAGGAGTTACAATTAAAGTGGTTGGGGAAGGTTTGAAATAACCAATTTCCATTTTCCAGATGTTTGTCTGCTTTGATAAAGTTCCCTGTGATTCCCAGTTCTGTGATCTATGGACTCTCTTGGATGCATATGTCTGATGTTCTCCTGTAACGTATCACCCTTCATTGTCCTTCTTCCATTGACCTGCTCCTGGCTGCCTAGCTACCTAACACAGTGATCTAGGACACTAGTGTCCTGTAACCACTTTGATATTAACTCTTGCCCTAGTTCTCAACGAACCATCTAGATGTTCCCTAAATATCACTAATTTGGCAAATCTGTATATATACCCATTAGTTTATGTGTGTGATATATAACTTTCTCTTAGACATAGCTCAGAAAGCCACTTGTTCATATTGTGTCCTGAATGTTTCACTTTGAGAAGAATGGTTTCCATAATGCTTTTCAGGTATTATACAACTTAAAATAAGATTTAAAAGAGATGGGCAAGTTATACTCCATGCATACATAATATGTCAAAATACACTCTACTGTCATGCATATCTAAAAAGAACAAATTTTTAAAAATGTAAAAAAGATTTAAAAAAAAGAGAGAGATTAAGTTATCAGTTATTGGTGCCCCTGCCGCTTGCCGGTGCTCAGTGACTAAATGATAACTAGCTTGTTTTACTCATCTTCCCCCAAGTCTCAGCTTCCCCCATCCACCAAGGTTCCTTCATCTGTTCCATCTCGTGCCTTGGCCTGGGTGACAGAAAGCGGTGTCAGAAAAAGACAAAGAAAACTAAGAAAATTGCCTCATTTTTTAAAAGTAAGTTTTCCCCATAGTTAAAGCACAGGATCACTCAAGAAAATTGGGTACATACAGAAAAAAAAGAAAGCTCCACTCACAGTTCTATCAGCCAACACAATCACCATGAGTAGATCTGCTTATCTCCTAGTCTTTTATTGATGCAGTTTTGTGCTTTGGGTTTTTGATAGTTACAATCATATTGTGGAATCAAATCTGTTTAGGGTTTTGTTTTGCCTAATTGTATAGCAAGTGGTTCCCAAAATACTGTCTATAGGGACACTCTCCATGCTTGGCCCAGGGTTGCATTCTCCTGAACATACTAGTTGGTGCTAAACATTCAGTGCTGTCTGAGGTCATTAAACAGTGGACCTCAGCAGAGGTGTGATTCCCAGCAGCTGATGCTGGCAGCCACCTATCCCTTCTCTTCACACCCCTTCCTGGAGCCTTAAGATGTCTCCTGCCAAGGTTTCTTCCAGTTGCCATTTATTCAAATTTTTATTAATCCTGACAACAGTTGTGATATATAATATTGTCCTTTATAATGGCAAAGGACTCCCACCAGCTTTTAATTGCCTGCTAATCTTTTGTAAATCAGTTCTTTGAAGGTATCTTGAGTTGCTGTGAAATGAAAATTTTTTTTTGCATCCTGTGTAACATGGTTATTTTTTTTCCTTCCATCCCCACCTTCCTGGCCTCAGCCCTAGCACTTAATCACATTTCACCAGGCATAATGGATTAAACTCTAATAAGAGCCCAAATTAAATGTCGAAAAAAGAGGCCACTGCAGAATAAGCCAAGTGCCTTTGGCAATCACTCAAACTGGGGAAAGGGCAGTCATTGGTCAGGATCTCATCTGCTTGGATTGATTTATTAGCAATTAAACCATAAGGGGATTATATAGTAACAGTGCCAGAGAGAGAGAGAGAGAGAGAGAGAGAGAGAGAGAGAGAGAGAGAGGTGGTAAACTAGAAGAGACATCAGTGGAATAGAGAATGGGGATTGAGGGGGAGGAACAAGGAACGAGAAAAAGGAAGAACGGTGGGAAAAAAAATTTTTCAGAAACTTATGCCTGTTGATTAATAACTTTCAATTTCTCCATCCATCCAGTCCCATTCCAGTTTTTAATTTTATAAAATTGACTATTCAATAAGTGAAATCAGGCGGTATTTGTCTTTCCGTGGCTGACTTATTTCACTTAGCACAATATCCTCAAGGTCCATCTATGCTGTTACATGTTACAAAATTTTATGCTTTTTGTGACTGAATATCCTTCCATTGTATGCATATACCATGTTTTTTTTATCCATGTCTGTCAGTGGATATTCATGTTGTGTCCATATCTTGACTATTGTGAATTTCTCATTTACCGCAAGCAAACATAGGATAGCTAACTTCTGAGATCCTGATTTCCATTCTTTTAGATAGATGCCTCAAAGTGAGACTGCTCAATCTTATGATAGTTTTATCTTTGAGGAGCCTCTACATTGTTTTCCACAGTGGTGTGCATAGAGGATTTCGCATTACTATAAAACAGTGGGCAACTGTTCTAATTTTTCCATATATTTGCCAACTCTTTTTTTGTTTGTACTGATGATTGAACCCAGGTGAGCTTTACCACTGCACTATATCCCAAAAATAGATCTCCTGAACATATTCCTTTTGCCTAACTGAAAGTCTGGGTGTCTGACCTACAGCTCCTGGACCTCCCATTCCCAACCCCTGGTAACCACCATTCTACTCTGTTTCTGTGACTTGGACTTCTGCATGTAAGTGAGATCATGTGGTATTTGTCATTCTATGCCTGGTACAGGTTCATCTCTGCTGTCACAAATGACAAAATTATCATTGTTGTTATAATTATCATTGTTACTATTGAGAGCAGCCATGGTAGTAGTTGTTGTATGGTGTCTCATATTTTACACTTCAAAAATTTTAAGAGGGTAGATATCATGCTGAATTACCATAATAAGAAAAAGAGGAAGAAAAATATTTCTGAAAAACATAACATTATAATACACCGCCCTCCAATATTGTAGCATGAAACAACTTTAGTCTTGTATGTTAGAGTCTGTAAACAAGTTAGGATGGCGCCTGGCATTTTGCAGAGGGAGTGGTTTGTGAAGTAAGGCCAGCGAGCCATTAAGTATGGAGATTCCTTATTGGTTGACTGCTGTATCGAGTTTATGTTAATTAAGACAAGCTGTGTAGAATGTATAAATACCGCTCCTGTCCTACAATAAATGGCTCCAACTCCTGCTGTATCAATGTACACAAGCTGTTCGTCACCCCCCCACCCCACCCCCACCCCCCGGTTATTTTGCTGCAGCGGGACTGCAGCACTTGTATCTTTAGTCTTGTAACTTTACCCTGATATCTTTTAAAAAGGGTATTCCTGCATCAGATTTTAAGATTTTTTTTCAGTATTTTTCACAGTATTGAGAAGGATGCCTTTCCTACATAGAAATCCAATAAGTGTTTCCTTCTCCTTCTTCCTTTAAAAGTTCTGTATGTGAATCCCTCATGTCTTATAGAGGCTGCTGCAAAGTAAAATGTGTCCATCTAAAGAAAGACTCAGGAAAGAGTATCTTGTTAAGAGCAAGGATTGAAATGTCAAATGCACCTGGACCAAAATTCTGACTTTGACACATACTTGCTGTGTGACTTAGGCAAGTAATATAACCTCTCTGAAACTTTCTATGAAATTTAGGCAATTGGGGATTGTTGTCAGGATTATAAGAGTTAACCACAAATAAATTCCTTTATATTAGATTGATGTTTATTTTCTGCATATACACCTCCTTTTGGTTTGGGTATAATAAGGGGCTTTAGTTCTTCACCATTATACATAATATTATCGAGTGTTCTGTGATGAGATTGCACATGCCTTTGGGTGTGGTTAGCTAGGAGCTAATAACTTATTCCAAGGACACATACAGGGTGTCCAGGGAGTACTTAGTGGCATCTCCCATCTCATTATTACCTGTCCTTGCCATTTCAGCAGGCTGAGGGTAGCTTCACACTTGTGAAAATCACACCTGCATAATCTCCTTGCCCATTTATCATCGCTTACAGTCCCGTGTCCAGGAGATAAATGCCCATGAAATGTGTAAACAGAAACAGCCGAGACGACTGTAGCCAAGGAGGATGTTAATGCAGAACAATAAATTAGCCATGCATGAGCCAGTGGCAGGTAATATGCTACCTAGAATTGCTCTGTCTCCTACCCAGGACATAACATGGTAAGAAAAAAGCATATGTAGTGGGTGTCACTGGTTAATTGAAGAGTCTTGTTTCACTGAAGTGTAGACATAATTTTTTCCCTCCCTGAAATGTCCCAAACTACTTTCAAAATCCTTTCTCCCCCTGGGTTGCAGAGATGCTCGGGGGTATCTTAGCCACAAACCACACAACTTTTCTCTCACTTGAAGTTTCTCAGTCTCAGCTTCTTAAGACATTTGTAAACCGTCCTTCTTTCCTGCTCCCCAAATTCCGGTTCTCCCCTGCCCTGGGTGGCAATGGAAGCCAGGACTCTCATAGTCACATGAGTCCGTTCACACCAGTCACTCCTGCTTCCAGCTTCCCCAGATCATGTGACCAAGGATTGGGGTGGGTCAAAGAGGAAGGGAAGGGCTGTGAAGTGGAGCCCTTGTCTCTTGATTCCCACTGCTCCCCTGAGTATCAGTGGCCTTTGGTTCCTCCCCGAAGCAGCCTTGTCTTGAGTTTCTGTATGATGCTGGTCTGCTGAGCATGCTATAACAAAACACCTCAGGCTGGACAGCTTAAACAGTGTAAATTTTTTTCTCACAGTTCTGAAGGCTGAAAGTCCAATATGACAGTGTTGGCAGGGCTGTTCTCTTCTGAGGCCTCTCTTCCTGGTGGGTAGATGGCTGCCGTCTCTCTGTGGCCTCACATGTGTATTTCCCTGGTCTGTACACCTCTGGTATCTCCCTTGTGTCCTAGTCCCCTTTTCTTATGAGGACAACAATCAGAATGGATTTGGGCCCACCCTCCTGGCCTCATTTTAATTTATTTACTTTGTTAAAGGTCCTATCTCCAAGGACTGCTGCATTCTGAGGTACTGGGGGTTAGGACATCAACTAATGCATTTCAGGGAGAAACAATCCAGTCCGTAATGTGTGTGTGTGTGTGTGTGTGTGTGTGTGTGTGTGTGTGTGTACAATTAGGACATTGGACTTATAAGGACACCTGCTAGGACCAGAATCCTCTCTCAGCACCTTCAGAGGAAAGGTTGTGTGCAAGCCAGGAAGGGAAGAGCTATCCTAATCTTGGACTTCTAGTCTCCAGAACTTTGATAAAAAGGAACATCTGTTGTTTTGGCCACCCAGTCTGTGATATTTTGTTACAGCAGCTTCTGCAGACTAATACAAACACCTTACATGAAAAGCTCCTGGAAGACTTTTTATGTTTTTTTGTTTGGTTCCCCCAAGTTAGATGCACATGGCAGAGTGTGGTGCAGCTGCTAGGATGACTGTCAAAGCCATGGCCTGCACCATTGGTGTTGTTCCCATCCAGGGAGAGGACAGCCACCCTGCATGCTGTACTTCTCCAACCACATGTGTATACACCTGGTACCACATTTCAGGACAATGGATACAGGCAAGATGCCTGTGCTAGTAAGGGAGAGAGCTGCACTGTGTGTGTAGAAAAATTGAAGGAGCTAAGGGTCTCCAACACTGGGAAAAGGAAGCTGGGATTGGACAGGGATGACCTCTGGGATTGAAATGGTAGTGCTAATACCCAGGACAGGAATTTTCAGGCAGTCAGATGTTTTCTGAACATGGAAGACCTTGCCAGCAGAATTATTTAAAACAGGAAAACATGCCCTCAGAAAGAAGTAATCTTATTTCTGGAAGTGACAACCCCAGGCTAGCAAAATATTTGTAAAGGTACCCAGTTCAGTGGATTGCTTGTTGCTTAAGGAGACAGTCACCCTTCAATGAACACACATGGAGAGATATAAACCAAAAAAAAAAAAACAGAAAAATAGATTGTTTCAAGAGGCTAGGCACTAAGGTCAAATTATGGAGATACCAATAAATGTCTTAATATTATGTGAAGTCAAAGTACACTGCCAGGCTCCAAATCCAATGTGTTCTTTTTTCATTTGTGCATCTCTTGATTTGGAAAGTTGGCCCTCAGGCAAACAAATACTCACATTATCGATTTTGATGTTGTTCTTCGTGTCTGTGAAATAATGAGTCTATTCCTTTTTCAATATGGAACTCCCTTTAGAAGCAGAATGCAAACAAATGAACTTTCACAGACAAAATAATGTTGTTTTTGTAAGCATAATGCATGTTTATGGTGGAAAATACAGAAAGGGATATGGAATGACAATAGGTACCCAGATTCTTAGCTCTCAAAGATCACCAGGATTAATAATTTAGTGTATTTAATGCCAGTCTTTTGACTATACAAATGGGCTCACGTGCACAGCTACAATTATAGGTACATACACACACGTTACTTTCAAATTGAAATTAGGTTACATCCTTCTCACAATATCTGACACATTATCAACAACGCCCTATGCCATTAATAAATTTGAAAATGTGATTTTTAAATAACTGGGTCATATTGCATGCACGGGTTTGCCATAATTGACAGTAAATTTCAATTTTTACCCATTGAATATTTACAATGTGGCCAGTGTTTCACCGTTAAAATTAATATTATGTTGAACACCCTTATATACATATCATTATATACAGCTTTGATTATTTTCTTCAGATAATTATTAAGTATGGGATTAATGGGTCAATGCCTTAGTATCTATAAATCTCTTGATAGAAATTGCTGATCAAATTGCCTTCCAGGAAGATGATAGCAGTTTATATTTCCATTATTGGTAATAAGGCTGCTGGTCTACTAGTGCTAAGCATAGTCTCTAAAAACAATTTTTTATTTTTTGCCAATTTGATGAACAAGAATGGATCTGCAGCTTTGTTATGATGTTTCATTAGCAAGATGGACCTTTTTTATTTCATATGGTGTTATGTAATTTAAGTGGTTTCTGTTTTGGATTGTCTATTTATAGTCTGATAATTTTTCTATTGGCTTTTATCTTTTGTGGGAAATTCACAATAGAAAGAAATAAACTGTAACATAGACAATTCTTTCTTGATAGTTTGCCACTTTTCACTCAATTTGTTTTCCATCATCATTGACTTGTAGAAGATTTTACAGAAATTAAGTTAATACCATGTAGTGTTTCTTTTATAATTGTTTTCCCATTACGTTTACACTTAGACATGCTGTGGGTCACGCCTGTAACCTTGGGAAGCTGAGGCAGGAGGATTGCAAATTCAAAGCCAGCCTCAGCAACTTAGTGAAACCCTAAGCAACTTAGTGAGATCCTGTCTCTAAAAAAAATAAAAAGGGCTGAGGATGTAACTCAGTGTTAAAGTGTCCCTGGGTTCAATCTCTGGTACCACCCTTCCCCCAAGAAATTACATTTAGAAAGCTTTTTCTACCTTAAAATTAGATCAATATTCAGGTCTATTTTATTTACTTTTAAGAAGCACTGGAATCCTTTTTGCCCAGTATGTCTCTTAAATGCAGTGTGAGGTAGGAATCTAGTTGCCCCATACTGTTTACTGGATATTTCCCCTCCTCACTTGTTTAATTCAGCTTTTTTTTCACCACTGTGACAAAAAGACCTGACAAGAATAATTAGAGGCAAAAAAAATTATTTTGAGGCTCATGGTTTCAGAGGTCTCAGTGCATAGATGACTGATTCCTTTCCTTGAGGCCTGAGGTGAGGCAGAACATCAAAGTGGAAGAGTGTGGTATAGGAAAGAGGCCCAGGACATGGTCGCAGGAAGCAGAGAGTAAAATCACCTCTCATCACAACAGAATATAAGGGCACACCCTCATCTACCCACCTCCTCCAGCCTCATGCTACCTGTCTACAGTTACTACCCAGTTAATCCCCATCAGCAGACTAATGCACTGATTGGGTTAAGGGTCTTATAACTCAATCATTTACCTCTAAATTTTCTTGCATTGTCTCACACATGAGCCTTTGGGAGACACTTCACATCTAAACATCAGTTATCTGAGATATCATCAAGAGTCTGTACACTCATACATTGTAACTACTTATATAATGATTGAAGTTTTATGAGTTAAATTTTGGATTGGTATTTATATGAGAGTAATAAAATATTGACCATTATTGGAGCTGGGTAATGGGAACATCAGGGTTTATCATTATATTATTTTTCCTTTGTACTTAACAATGTAATAAAATGACTTTTATTACAGTTATGGTTATAGGAAGTCTGAGCCTTCATATTAGACCTCCTGTCTCTTCATTGAATTAAAAATGAAGTCATTGGTCATCAGATCCTAATACCGACTTTACTGCATCATCGCTGCCACTCCCTCCATCCAGATGACTCCCTCCTCTTCCCTGGTCTCTTGGCCTTCGGGTTCACTGGTTCAGCCATCTTCCCACTGGCCCATGTAGTTGTGCCATTTCTTCTGCACGGGGCTCTGGCTTTGCACACTGATTGCTCTCCCCTGAACCCACTCTGCTGCATCCCATCTTGTTTAATTTGCTCCCTGCTCCCTGCCTGCAGAGTGCCCACTCTTTTTGTCCACCTGGCAAACTTGCATGGCCCCTTCAATCCGCAAATGGAGCACCAGCCTTAGGAAGATTTTCTGGGGTCCCAGGGCACCCCCAGCCCTTTGCTAAGTATGGCCCTTTGCTTTCTCCCTGGGATTCCCACCATTGGACACATTCTAGTGTATTTGTTTTATGTGATGCAGAGGGAACAAATAATCACACTTATTCATATAACTTCAGTGTCTAGGAAAGAGCCAGTGAATGGTTGATATGTAAATAAAAGGAAAATCTGCCTTTTCAACCCACATGGAAGAAACAATTATCCTAAATTGGAATTTAATTGGGGTAATCTTTCTGTCTCTTATTTCTTAAGTATGGTTGCACCTCCAGGTTCTATCCAAATGAGACACAGATTTACAACGAAACTAATGGAGCCTGAGCCTCAGGGCCCCTCATCGTGCACACCCTTTCCCAGGCCCTGAAAAAAGACTGGGTGATATGATCACATGTTTATATAATATTGTAATATTTGCAAGATACTTAGCTCCTCCTTTCTACTTCTTTCTGTCAGATGATGCAGGAGTGAACAAGGACACATCTAGGATTTATCCAAGGGGAGGATGTGCTGGAAATGTAATCATTTGAATTCAGTCAGATCCATGTACAGAGTTTGCAATTACTTTGAATTATTGGTAAGTTACTGTGAGCTGTCTTGATGCAAGAGAGGTCACTTCTTTTCCATCTCGGCTGACTCATCTGATCTCTTGACCCAGAGGTGCAGGGCACAAAACCCTCAGTGATGTAAATTTGTCCCATGGCACCTAGCACCGGAAGTAAATGAATATTGGAGAAGCTGCATGGTTTGTCATCCACAATGCTAAAAGTTGGTTGGTGAGATAACCTTAGAGTCCCAGTGTATCTGGTCAAAACAGATGATCTGCTTGTCAAGTTATGTTTAAAATCTAATGCAAGCCATCATATTTTTTAAAAAAGTTCTTGATGGGAACTGAGTAAAGAAGAACTTTTGTATTTTTTATCAGAATTTCTGAATTTATCAGAGACTAGTGAGCATCTTTGGGTGACATTCCAGGATTGACTGAACTTGATATTACAAAGAATAGTCATGAAGGATGACCTTGAAGGAAATAGTTCCGAACCATCAGTAGAAAAATAAAATTTGATCAGCCATGCTACCTATAAGACAATTATCTTTCTATTTTATCAACAAAAAATGATATTAGTACAAAATTCTTGTCTTGGTAAGAGTAGGTACAAGAGTGTGCAGCTAAAAATATCAAAATACAGAAAATATACACAAAGTAAGCATTATAAGATGTATCAGAAAGTTCATCCTAAAAAGAGGATGGAATTTTAAAAACTCTTGTGGTGCAGGTAGCAATGACCAACTGTTTAAAACGAATAATGTGTTTTTTTTTTCCCTGTAGAGATTTATAGATTTATTTTATTGAACTATGTCTGACATTTAGCTTAGCTTGGGAAAGGTAAATAAAATAGTACCTTATTAACAGAGGAAATTATACTTTATGCAGGTTATAATCGTGAGTGTTCATTAAATGTATAGTAATCAAAAATTTAAAAAAGAAAAACTGAACTTAGTACTTTTTAAAATTTTCTTTTTAATTAATTCTAATTAGGTTCATAGGACAGCAGAATGCATTTTGATTCATTGTACACAATTGCAGCACAACTTTTCATTTCTCTGGTTGTACACAATGTAGCATTGCACCATATGTACAGTCATACAATGTCCATCTCATTCCATCATTTTTCCTAACCCCACACCCCCTCTCCTCCCTTCCCCCACCCTTTGCCCAATTACAATTCCTCCATTTTTCCCATGTCTACCTCATTATGGATCAGCATTCACTTATCAGAGAGAACATTCTGCCTTTGTTTTTAGGGGATTAGCTTAATTCCCTTAGCATGATATTCACCAACACCATTCATTTATCTGAAAATGCCCTAATATTATTGTCTTTCAATGCTGAGTAATATTCCATTGTGTATATATACCATATTTTATTTATACATTTATCTATTGAAGAGCATCTAGGTTGGTTCCACAGTTTAGCTATTGTGAATTGAGCTGCTACAACATTGATGTGGCTGCACTACTATAGTATGCTGTTTTTAAGTCCTTTGGGTATAGACCGAGGAATAGGATAGCTGGGTCAAATAGTGGTTCCTTTCCAATTTTTCTAAGGAATCTCCTTACTGCTTTCCATATTAGTTGCACCAATTTGCAGTCCCACCAGCAATTTTTCCCCCACATCATTGCCAACACTTATTGTTGTCTATATTCTTGATAGCTGCCATTCTGACTGGAGTGAGATGAAATCTTAGAGTTTTGATTTTCATTTCTCTAATTACTAGAGATTTTGAACATTTTTTCATATATTTGTTGATCGATTGTATATCTTCTGAGAAGTTTCTGTTCAGTTCCTTAGCCTTTTATTGATTGGGTTATTTATTTATTTATTTATTTGTGTGTGTGTGTTAAGTTTTTTTGAGTTCTTTATATATCCTGGAGATTAGTGCTCTATCTAATGTACATGTGGCAAAAATTTGCTCCCCAAATGTAGGCTCTCTCTTCACCTGATTGGTTGTTTCTTTTGCTGAGAAGAAGCGTTTTAGTTTGAGTCCATCCTATTTATTAATTCTTGATTTTATTTCTTTCACTTTAGGAGTTGGTATAATGTATTTTGATTTAAAGGAAATACTCACATTTTTACTTAATTTTTTATTTGCATGATTTTTTAAAAAAGATGACCCTTCACACCACAATGAAAAAATCTTCAAGTACAATTTTAAAATAATCAAAATCCCTCCCTCCATAAGTTTGGATCTATTTTTAGTCCTTCTCCTCTCTGAGCCCTCACCAGTTTGTGCTTTCACTATTGCAATGCCTTCTTGTGTCCACTCCCCAACTCCCTTTCGTTTTGAGCTCCTGTGTGCCAGTTGGATGTTGACTCTTGGCTGCCCTCTTTCTATTCACCTTCTCACCCCATATCAAGGTGGCCTTTGTTCTCCCAACTTACTTCTTTGATATCATCACTTCCCTTCCTCCTCAAATTCTTTTACCACATGGCTCACACTGAATCCATCAGATGCACTCAAATATTCTTCCTGATGTTTCCTCCATTGGCATGCCTTGAAGTTAAGACCTCCATTGTGTTGGGCATGGTGGTGCACACCTGTAATCCCAGCTGCTCGGGAGGATGAGACAGGAGGATCACTAGTTTATAACCAGCCTCAGCAACTTAGCGAGGCACTAAGCAACTCAGTGAGACCCTGTTTCTAAATAAAATATGGCTCAGTGATTAAATGCCCCTGAGTTCAATCCCCAGTACCAAACAAACAAAAGAAAGACCTCCATTGACTCATACGTAGACTATTGTAGCCTTTTGAATTATTGGGTTCCTGACTCCTGTTCTTCTGTAAATAGTCCATTTCATTGTATTTTACTTTGTATTTCTGGTGCATGAAACTGTTGGGATTCGGAAAAAAATAATCAAAGTCTCTGCTCCGTGGTATGGATTCTTCTCTACTTCTTGAGTGAAATCTCAAGCACACCCCATAGTTTACCCACATGTTCTTAGCTAATTAAAAATATCCTCTCGTCACTACTTGTCACAGAAGTGTCAGTTCTGTAATTAATTCACAGGGAACATAATAATTATAAGAGTTAGGACTCCACAGAGAAAGAGAATTGATTGGAGGAGATCTTTATCTATATCTTTATCATCTATCATCTGTGTGTGTGTGTGTGTGTGTGTGTGTGTGTGTGTATGAGTGAGGGGAGAAGAGAAAGAGATGTCAAATGATTTGCTCACCTGGTTGTGTAGGCTGGCAAGTACAAAATCTTCATAGCAGACCAGTGAGCTGTAAACCTAGGTTCCTGACAGTCTGGAAGCAGAATTCCCTCCTTCCCAGGAGACTCCAATCTTCTTTTAAGCCTTTCAACCGATCAGATGCAGCCCACTGGATTATGGAGGACACTCTGCTTTACTTAAAATCCACTGATTTAAATGTTAATGTCACCTAAATAAAAGTTACCTCCTAGCCACATCGTGTCTGGCCAAAGTCCCGCACCCTAGACAAGGAACACATAATATTGCCATCGCAATCACTAAAATTCCATCCTCATACAAAGCTGAGGTCAGGCTCTGCACCTGTCAGGGGAGAGGGTTACCCTGGCACACTTGCCCACTCCCTGGCTCCAAGTGAGGGAGGGAATGGGGTAGACAAGGGGCAGGAAGACCCACTCAGCTCTCCTGCGCTAGGGCTTTCCAGACTTGGAGGTGTGGTTGAAGACATGCAGAGGCCTGCAGAGAACCCTTGTGTGTGGTGGAGCACCCTCTTTCTCCATTCTTCCTGCAGCACAAAGGCGACCCTCCTACACGTTCAAATGAGGAATGAAAACATGCAACTGAATAGCTGTGGCAACCCAGCCCATTTTATCTGTGACTCTGGTAACCTAGTACACTTCTTGGAATTAGTTTTCTTTGTGGTTGGGTCTTTTTTCTAAGAAAGGTTTTGTGCCATGTGGTCACAGGCAGGCATCTGAGGCAGGAGGAAATGTGGACAGGGCAGATCCACTGCCTTTTGACAAGGAGGAGGCTAAGTGGAACCTATTTTTAGGTTCTCTCCCTAAAATTTACTTCCTTTATATTTTTCCTTTCACTTATATAGTGGCTTTTGTGAATTTAAATATATATATATATATATATATATATATATATATATATATATATATAATCTAGCTAGATTGTAATCGTTCTAAGAAAAGGACTCTATATATGTGGCATAACCCAGGCAGCAGCCATGGACTGCATGGTCACCCAGCTTCCAGGAACAACATACATCACCATATCATCTTGCAAGCCGCTCCTAGGTACATGTCCGAAAGAATCGAAAGCAGGGACTCAAGCAAATATTTGCACATCCATGTTCATAGTAGCATGATTTATAATACAAAAAAAGTGGAAGCAACACAAGTGTCTATTGATGTATGAATTGATAAACAAAATGTGATGTATATAAAACGTATCAGTTCTGACAACATGGATGAAACTTGGAGACATTATGTTAAGTTACCACCACCTGCCTGATGTGTATTCAATTTCCCTGAACTAAGGTAGCCAGTCAGGGAAAAGTGGGCACACGATTGTGGGATGATCCAGCTCTGGTGGAGACTGGATCTAACAACAAAATGGAGCCCACACACTTTATTTAAATGGGTAGGAACACCAATGGGATTCAGTGTGAAGAACTTCCCAAGGAAAACAGGATGAAGATGGCAAAAACAACTTGGTTGGGACTTAGCAGGTTACCCACCTTCTCTCCTTCCAGGCTGCTGCTGCATTGAACCTAGGGCTGTCTGAGCCAAGGGGCAGGGTGTCAGCATAAACGGAGTGGTCTCACATCAGTGGGATTTCATGAAGAGTTCTCAGAAGAGCAACCCCCCTGCCTTGAGATGGCTCAAACAAACACATAATTCATTCACGCCCCCAACATTAAGTGAAATAAGCCAGTTGCAAAAGAAAAATACCTTACGATTCCACTTATATGAAGTCTCCAGAGGAGTAAATTAATATAGAAAGTAGGATGGCACCTGTCAGGGAATAAAAGGAAGAGAATGGAGAATTAGAGTTTAGTTGGTAAGGAGGTTCATTGTGGGAAAATGGAAAACATTTCTGGAGATAGTGTTAGTGGTTGCACAAAAAATGTGAATATACTTAATGTCAGAGAACTGATAAATTTTGTTAAGAATATTTTACCAGAAAAATATGTAAGAGACCTCTTTCCCATCTTTTCATGTTTTTATAAAAGCCATCAAAAACTTCTGGATAAAATCAGAGTCATTAACTGAGTCAGCTGGGCTTTATATTATCTGCCCTGGGCATACTTCCTGTCCAACACAGCTAGGGAACCTCCTTGCCTCTGGGGTTCCATGCTCCAGCCACTGGCTGCCTTTAGCTCCTCAAGCAGAATTGCTTCCTCTTAGCTGGAGCCTCTCTCTGCTTGAGCTGCCCTTCCCATAGACATAGCCATAATGTGGCTTATTGCTACACATGACTACGATCCTAAAACAATTTAAGTTTTTCCCTGAAAAACTTGATTTGTCAAGGTTGTGGAGAATGTTGTTGTGTCTGCCTCCTACCAGACAGTTACGTTTCAGATTTCAGTTTCCAGCACTAGGCCTTTATTTTTGTGTTTCTGCTACATTAGTAAACATACTATCAAGAATTAGATTCTTACCTATAGCTAAATATTTAATAGGAAAAGATAACAAAGAAAACAAAAAATAGAAAATGGAAATCTGTGGTTATTGGACAGAAAAAATATAAATCAACCAGCGTTTTATGTTAAGGGCAAGTTGATGAAATTAAAAAAAAACCTGCTACAAATTTTTTTATAGATCTGAATAATTTTGTAGAAGTGTGATTTATAAATCTAAAGGTGTGATTTTAATAAATTTAAAGATATAAACTATAACAATTTTTAAATTACCATATGGTATTTTTGGTTTGTACTGGATGAAGAGTTCTAAGAGTTTTATCACATGTATAGAGTGGTGTAACCACAATCTTCACCATCATCAGAATAGAGAATGGTTTAATCATTCCTCAAAAACTGGTTTATTTTCCTTTAACATAGTTTTATTCTTCCTGGGATGTCATAGAAGTAGAACATAACAATATGTAATCTTTTGAGACTGTCTTATTTTCCTCACCAAAATACAACATTCATCCAGATTGTTCTATTTATCAATAGCTTGTTCTTTGGAAGGACATTCATATTGTTCCCAAGGAAAGCAAATAAGGAAAGAGCTTCTATAAACATTCACATATAAGATTTTGCATATATGTAGGTGGAATTGGTGGGTCATATAGTAAGTATATTTGTAGCATTATAAGAAACTACCGAATTATTTTTCCAGAGTGTCTGTGCCATTTTACATTTCCTCTAGCAACGTGTGAGTTCAGGTTGTTCCACATCTTCAATAGCACTTGATACATTCAGCTTTTTATTTTTTATTATAAATTTTAGCCATTTGGATAGGTGTGTAGTGATAACTATTCATGGTGTTAATTTCATTATCCTTATGACTAATATTTCTGAGCATCTTTGCATATGTTTATTTATCATCCTTAAATCCTGTTTTAGTCAGTGTTTTCCCTGCTGTGACCAAAAGACCTGAAAAGAAAACTTACAGGTGGAAAAGTTTATTTGGGGCCTCATGGTTTCAGAGGTCTCAGTCTATAGATGGCTAGTTCTATTGCTGTGGATCTTAGGTGAGGTAGCACATCATGGTGAAAGAGTGTGGTGGAGGAAAGTGGCTCAGAGCATGGCACCAGGAAGCCAGAGAGATGTTTCTCTCACCATAGACAAAATATGTACCCCAAAGGCATATCCTCAGTGACCCACTTCCTGTAGCCAAACCTTACCCATAGGACAGTTAATCCCTATCAATGGATTAATGTAATGGTTAGGTTAAGATTCACTTCTAAACTTTCTTGCATTGCCTCACACATGAGTTTTTTTGGGGAACACCTTATATTTAAACCATAATATTTCATCCTTGCCCCTTAAAGCTCATGCTTATATCACAATGATAAATAGATTTAATTCATTTCCAAGAGTCCCCATAGTCTCAACAGATTTCCAAAAAGTACAAGTGGAAAGTCTCCTCTGAAACTGAAGGCAAACTCTCAGCATGAGCCCCAAGCAAGTTATATATATATAATATATGTAAAGGCAAAGAGTGAATATTCCCATTCCATAAGGAAGAATTAGGAGCATAGAAGGAATGGGACCAAAACAAAACTGAAATCCAACTGGGCAAACAAGTCCTGTAGTTTTATGTTCAGCATCTGGGGCATATGGCAACCTGAAGTTCTCTCCAAAGGGCTTGTGCAGTTCTGCTTGATGAAATGTCTCTTTAAGTCTTTTCCCCATGTTTTATTTCATTTTATTTTATAGGTGCTGGGAATTGAGCTCAGGGCCTGATGCATGCTAGGCAAATTTTCTGCTACTGAGCTATATCCCCACACTCAGTATGTTTTAAATTGAGTTGTTTGTTTTCCTTCTGTTGAGTTCTGAGAGTTTTTTCTTTTTAAATACCCTACTCTAAATATGAATCTTTTATTGGGTATGTGGTTTGGAAATATTTTCTCCTATTGTGTAGGTTGTCTTTTCATTCTTTTAACACTATCTTAAACACAGCAAAGTGTTTTGCTTTTTTAAAAATCTAATCTATTGATTACTTTTTCTTATAGATTTCTTTACCATTGTATCTAAGAATGATTAATAACTGAAGCAGGAGTATTGAACTCTCCAGTCATAATTATGGAGTTATTCATGCATTTCTTATTTCCAGTCTGTTAAACTTCTGCTTCATAGATCTTGAGGTTTATTCTTAGGTACATACACAGTGAATTCATTTTTTAAATCATTATCTTATGTCCTTTTTAGTCCTAGGGATTTTTTTTAAATTTTGAAATATGCTTTGCCTGATATTAATGTCAGCACTCCCTCTTTATTTGATTTATGCAGGCATGGTATATCTTTATCTATCCTTTTACTTTTAACCTACATAAAGAGGGTTTCTTAAAGACAAATATATTTGGGTGTTTTTTCCCCTTTGTTATTCTGACATTCTACACCTATAATTTGCTATGTTTAGGACGTATAAAAACTTTGGGAGCATGTCATACCTGCTTTAAGTCTTTGATGATTCTAATATCTCTGTGACCTCAGGATTGTTACCTGTTAATAGTCTTTTAAATTGTAAATTAAGATTTTCTCGGTGTTATGGTTTGGATATGAGGTATCCCCCAAAAGCTCCTGTGTTAATGCAAGAATGTTTGGAGAGGAAATCACTAGATTATGAGAGCTGTAACCTAATCAGTCCATCAGATGAGATCTGTGAGCTCATCAGTGAATTAATCCACTTGATGGATCAATAGAGTGACTGTAGGTAAGTGGGGCATGGCTGGAGGATGTGGGTCTCTGGGAAAAGACATGGAAGGGTGCATCTTCCTTGCAGCCTTTCCTCCTTCCTCTCTTTGCTTCCTGACTGCCATGAATGGAGTGGTGCTCTTCCATCATGCCCTTCTGCCATGATGTTCTGTCTCAACTTGGGCCCAGAGCAATGCACAGGGCCAACCATGAACTACACCTCTGAAACCATAAACCAAAATGAATCTCCTCCAAGTTCTCGTTGGGTATTTTGGTCACAGTGACAGAATAGCAACTAATGCACCTGGTTCTTTGCATACTGATTAATTTCAGATTATATCCTGGGCATTCTGTTACATCATGAATTTCTATGTCTTATCGAAATTCTAATGGGAATGTTGATTTGTAGTTGTTGTTGTTTTGACAAGCAATCATCCAAATCAGATTTAGGCCACAAATTCTGACCTGTGTTATTCTCTCGGTTCTGATTCCAACATAATTCTATTTTCAAAGCATTTTCAGTGTTGTTCAGACCAGTTCCATTGGCCAGTCTGTGACCCTGGATCTCAGTTCTCAAAGCCTGTGAAATGTTTATTAGGGCCAGATTCACACTTGCACAGGTAAAAGTGGTTCTCTAGAATTTATACACAACTTTATTGGGATCACTCTCTTGATCTCCTTCCTCTCTATCATTCCAGCATGCTCTTGTTATCAGGGCCTCCCTTCTCAGTCCTTTGGCCAGAAACCTGGAATATTCATCAACCCAATATTCTGTGAACTTTCTATAACTGTGCCTGTGTCCAAAATCAAATGCAGGAGAAGAAAAATACATGCGATATGTATTCACTCTTGGGACCACAGTTCCTTTGATTAGAGAGAAAGTTCTCCTCCAGAGTTTTAGGTGCCCACCTGCTGCCATTGAGGTAACTGTGCCACTACCAGGGTCACCAGAGTATTGGGTGAGTGTTGCTGTGGGAGAGAAGGAAAAAGAAGGCTTCCTGATGCTTGTTCTGTCAACATCTGGTGTGTGTTTCTGCCTTCCTGTCCAGGTTGGATGATACTGAGGGGAAAATGGTAAAGCAACCACTGGTTTTCTGGGACTCAAAATCTGGTCTCTTTTTCCATGCTACTTGCTATCATCCATGTGTTAGAGTCCTCATATGGCTCCTCTGTAGCCTATGCAAACTTTATAAGTATATAAGTATAAGATGCAGTATGTTTCTATATTCTTCCCAAATAGGGCCATAATATACATTCTAAAGATCTTTTTCATAATTATAAAACTAATACCTATTCCTCATAGGTAATGGAGAATGTGTGTAGCTAAGAAGAAGGTCAAGATTACAGCTTAATTTCTTTTCTTTGCAGCTTAATTTATTTTGATTTTTATGTTAAGATCATGTTGTATATGAAGCTTTGTACTGGGTTTTACTTTCTCCTTAATGTGTCATCAACCTATTTCCATGGTAACATACATACTTCTCCAAAATTCTTCACTGTAACATACGTTCTTCACTGTTCCAAATTGTGTGGTGAGCATTCCTTTACATGATGTACCCTAATTCTTTAAAAACCAAATTTATTATCATTAAGCATTCAAGTTGCAAAGCTTTTAAATTGGTTGCTGTCAATGGGTAAGTAGCTGGAGAAAGCAATTAAACTCTCCTAAACCCTTGAGTCCCTATTTGAATTTTCAAAACAAAATTGTGTTATTTTATACCACACCTTCCCCTCATTATCAAACTTCATGCTCTAGAAAGAGAACTACACGTTACCAAGCAATGGCCAGGATTCTTAGAACCCTTAAGAAGGAGCCATGCAATGAAAATAGCACCTTACATTCAAGCACAGAGGGAACTCCATCTGGGGTTAGGTGCATGAAAGAGGAGCAGTGTTGTGCTTTTTAAAAATAAGTGTTCCACCATTATTTTTATGTGTCTCTGCTCCTCAGCCCCTGCCACACATGATAAAGATTCCACTGTGCCTGCACGATAGCGATAAGACACTGTGGGGAAGTGTCTGCAGATGGCTACGGTTGGAGGGGGGAAAAGCCACAAGGAACACTTTAATTAAATCTTCTTTTCGCTCTTATTAACATTCTGTAAAGATTGCCATGGAATTTCCACTCTATCTCAGAAACAAATCATAACAATTTCATAAGGCTACCCCAGGCTGCCTGGAGTACAGTTTATTATTTCACTAAGGTTTGATAAATGGGAAAATGTATGTGAAGACCTTCAACACACTAATGGAAAGTCCATAGCCAATTCTGCCTGTCCTGCTGAAACTATTAGAGAACCGGCTGGAAACTGGCCACTTAAAATAATACCGAACGTTGAGGTTCAGAAAATACATACCTGCACGTACACCCACAGATATGCATCTATGTGTATGAAGTTGCCTCTCAGTATCTGTGAGGGATTGGTCCAGGATCCCTTGTAGATATCAAAATCCTAAGATGATCAATTCCCTTATAAAAATGGCATAGTATTTGTATGTAGACTATGCACATTCACCTCTATACTTTAACCCATCTCTACATTATTTATAATACTTAATACAATGTAAATTCTATAAAAATATTTGTTGTGCTATATTTTTCAGCAAATAATGACAAAAATGTACATGTGCATGAGAGATGATATAGGTCATGGCATTAATATGAAGCATCCCCCAAAGCTCCAGTGTTGATGCAGGAATGTTTGGAAGTGAAATGATTGGATTATAAGAGCTGTAACTTATTCAGTCCATCCTAATTTGAATGGATTGACTGGGTGGTACCTGTAGGCAGGTGGGGGTGGCTGTAGGAGGTGGATATCTGGGGATGTGGCCTGGAAGGATTTCTCTTCCCTTTGGTCACTTTCCCTTCTCTCTCTGTCTCTCTGCTTGCTGGCCACCATGAGATGATCATTGCTCTTCTGCCATGCCCTCTGTCATAATGTTCTGCCTCACCTCGGGCCCAGAAGTATGAACTTGGCCAACCATAGACTAAATCTCTGAAGCCATGAACCAAAATAAACTTTTCCTCCTCTAAGTTGTTCTAGTCAGATATTTTGATCAGATAACAACACACACACACACACACACACACACACACACACACACACAGATTCACGTATATAATCTTTTAAAGAATATTTTTCATCTGTGGTTGGTTAAGTCCATGGATACAGAATCTGTACATACAGAGGGCTAACTATATTATGCATACGTATGTTTGTGTATGTCCCCTATAAAAAAGACCACATCTACAACTGGATGGCAACTTGAAATTCTCAAAGTGTTTTAAGGCTTATTAAAAACTCTATAAACACCCTAAATATAAATCAATAGAGAAAAATAAGAAATTTTATAAAAAATTTAGAGTCTCAAAAATATATGAAATACTCTATGAGGTAAATCCATTAAAATAAATTCTGATGTCCTAGAAATAAACAGTCCTGGGGCTGAGGTCTGAAGTAATAATACACACGATCATTGCAATAACTAACACTCATTAACCTTTAAGGAAAACTGAGCATTGAACTCCTTGCTAACCCTTTTGCAGAGTATGATTAATCTTATCGCTTTTCCAGTAAGGAAGGAAACAGAATTTCAGAACCATTTGATGACATGCCTAAAGTCTCACAGTTGTTAAGTCTTGGTTTCAGAATTCAAAATGGAGTGTCCCTGCCCTCAGGGCCTTGTTACTTTTAAATTTTATTTTATACAAGGGGTTGCACTTGGGGCACTCAATCACTGAGCTACATCCCCAGCCTTTTTATTTTTAATTTTGAGAGAGTATCTCACTAAATTGCTTAGAACTTTGTTAAGTTGCTGAGACTGGCTTTGAACTTTCAATCCTCCTACCTTATCCTCCAGGGCCACTGGGTTTACAGGCATGTGCCACCACACCCATCTTAGGGCCTTGTGTTTTAACTACCTATTTCCTTTTCTTAGCTTCAATTCTAGGCCCAGAATATACCTGACTTTGCTCTTGCATGGATATTTGGTTTCTGGATTCTGTTCTAGTTATCTCTCACAGCCACGTGGGGAGTGACCGTGTCTTTAGAATGGCATTTCTGGAGTTTACCTTCCTTTTGCTATAGATGGCGGAATAATTTCAATATGTTAAACAACTTTGCACAGGTGATAGAGGTGAAGGAAAAAGTTTGATGGAAGTGCTATCCTCTTCACTCTTCTCTTCACAGTGGAGAGACTCCTGCTTGAACCTCAAAGCCCATCTTCCTCTATGTCTGCCAAGGTGCCCCTGAACCTTGCAGTCTGTTCTCTGGGTTTTGGTTATAATAATCAGAGCAACAGAGAAATAATGACAAAATTGGAAATGTGAGGGCGAGTATGTCTTTTGGAAAGAAATAAAAAGCATCTGTAGGAAAGCAAAACGGGAATAAAGCACATAAGAAAATTGCAGGTGGAAGGTACTGGTGGTTGGAGGTGGGGGAAGCCTGGGAGAAGTGGGGGAAACTTTGGTGTCACTGAGCAAGGAAACATTGATGGGAGAAAGAGGTAAGAAGAGGCAGAATACTGATGGGCTCTGCTGTGGTTATTCACTATATTACCCTCTAGATTAATTTAAGCATGGAAAAGGTGCTTGGCAGTGATTTGGTTATTTTCCAAGGTTGTTCTGAAAAGGCTGCCTGAACCTCTGTTGCAGATGTATAATACAAACTTCGTTTTTTTTTTTTAAATATGTGCTTTATTTTGTACCATTGTTTAATTTTTATTATTTGTCATTCTGTTTCATCTCTTTTTTATTGGATCTAAAATCTTGGTTGTTAGCTCAAACCCTCCCACTGGGAGCTCTGTGGTTTCAAAGTACAGATTTGTATGTAAGCAGGGGAGAGAAGTCATAGGTAAAATAAATAAATCCTGCAGGGATCAAAATATTTTGTTTTTATGTAATTTTCTTGAAAGTAGAGTGGTTGCCTAAAATGATTTATAGAACTCGTTTGGTGTACAACATACAGTCTTGCATCACTTAACAATAGGGATACACTCTGAGAAATTAGTTGCTAGGTGTTTTCATGGTTCTGTGAACATTATAGCATGTACTTAATGCAAACCTAGATGGGTTAGCCTACTTCATACCTAGGCTACCAGTCATATTGTATGTTACTCTACTGAATACTGCAGGTATTGTAACACAATTTGTGTATAGAATTTTTTTTGCATCTAAACATATCTAAACATAAAAAGGGACAGTGGAACTATTAGACAACATGAATTTTTCAGCTTCGTTATAAGCTTATGAGATCACCATTGCATATGCTGCCCATAGTTAATTGAAACATTGTTATGCAGTGCATGACTGTATTTAATATTAACAAAATTAAGCAGCCACATGGAAATGATGAATTATCACAACAGAAGTAGTAAACTCCTTACTATTGCATGCTAATTATTGATCAGCTACCACTTCCCAGGCATCAGGCTTCATGCCTGAAATTTGATGATCAACTTGAAAAACAATCTCTATTCTCAGGCTTGCAGTCTGGTAGGGAAATGGGCATAAAATGACATGCATTGCAGCTCCACTTACTTGGTCCTAAAATAGACTAATGTGCACAGTGTTCTTTATTCTGCTCTATATGATGGTTCCAGTCCTAATATACTCCACAACTGTAACATTTATATTAAGGGTTTTGGTGAAGAGCGAGGAGTTGGCAGAGGGTTTCAGATTTGCAAGTACAAATTCCCAAAGAATTTCAATATGAAAAAGAATTCTCATAGCCATAACTGCAGTGTTATCAACCTAACCACCATGCAGAAAATTCAATTCTTTGTATATTTGAAGTCACGAAAATAAGCACAAGGACTTAAAATGAGGCCCATCCCAATCTGGCCCTTTCTCACCTTGATGTCTTGTCCCTTACCACCTGATACTCCAGGTCACCAGAGGCATGCCAAGCCTTGCATAATGTAAGTATTATTTCTTCATTCAAATCCTCTAGAAGTGAACTACATGTGGACGAGGGGGGGGGCTTTTATCTATGGGTTTACTGCTAAAATCTTGCCATTTAGAACAATGCCAAGCACATAGCAGATATTTAATAAAAACATGCATAGTAACCACTCCATAAATATATAAGCTCAAGTCTCGGGTTTAAATACTTCCTTCTCGGTGAAGTCACATGTAACCTCCTCTGGATGTGAAAGTTGCTCCTTCCCCTGTTTTCCCATTGTACCTGGATATATCCATGGTGTAGCACTGATGGCCTAATATGTTGAATATTATATAACTGCTTGGTAATCTGCTCAGGCTGCTATAACAATATACTGCAGACCCGGTAACTCAAACATTTATTTTCCCATAGTTCTGGAGACTGGGAGTCCAAAGACAGGATGCCAGTACAGTTGGGTTCTTGGTGAGGGGTCCCTTCCTGGCATATAGATCACCACCTTCTAGATGTACCTTCATGTTGTTGGGCAGGGAGAGAGTTCTGGTCTCTTATGAGGGCACTATTTTATCATGGGGGTCCCACTCTCATGTCCTCTTCTAATTTAATACCCCAAATGTCCCACCTCCAAATACCATCATGTGACGTTTAGGGCTTCAGTATATGAATCTAGGGGAACACAAACATTCTCTCAGTCCATGGCAACCTGTTTCCACTACTGTTTGGTCAATTCTTCATATATAGTGGGTGTTTTTCATTCATCTCTGAATTCCAGGCAGTTGTCCTGCCCAAATAATATTAGCTCACTTACAAAAAGTAAGGACCTCGTTGTTCCTTATGAATTTTCAAATAAATGTGATCTCAATTTTATAAATGCTCAACTAGATATGGCCTCATCTACCCTACAAATCAATTGCGAGAAAATAAAACATGAAGGCATGATAAGATTTTGACTTCAGACTGAAAACATTTAGTGTTTTTATTGTTCAAATTAAGTGCTCATAAAGTAAATTTCAAATTAGTCTGCTACAAATGCCACCAGCTTGATTTCTGCAGCTTTCCTAAGGCCCTTGACATCTGTAAAATGCGTTATATTTGATAAGTTCGACCTCACAAAAGTCCCCAGCATGTTTGTTGGTGGCATTATCTCAGATCACCTTTGAGGGCTGAAGCACAGAGGAGTTGCGTCAATGAACCAAGAGGCGCACTGAGATTTAACCACCAGGTGGAGATTAGAAGGGATAATTCTAAGTGTTTACTTCCCTCTCTGTTCCCTTCAGCTTCAGAGAGCTGAGGACAGTTTGGGAAAGATTTCAACAATAAGGAAGCAGGGAGAGGCAGATTAAGCTGAGCCATCCTGCCACCCTCAGATCTTCAAATAAAAGCACTAGCCTCCTGGGAGGCTAGACCACCAGAGGGTCTTTAGTGGATACGAACACTGGGGACTCTGGCCACCACTCAATGGGAAAAGCTGGGGTATGGATGGCAGGCATGCTCCTTGCCCTGGAGAAGTAATGGTCATGTCTTTCATCTGTGCAGCACTTCACTGATCACATCTGGCATCCTTACACATTTTTTTTTTAAATTTATCCTCACTATGGCCTGACCACACAGATAGCACCCTCGGGCTGAATGAGAAAACAGAGGGAGAGAGGTTGGAGAATTTAAGGAAAGGACCATAAATAGAGAGTTAGACATAGAACCCAGAGGTTCTGGCTCATGGTACCATGGACTGGACTTTGCCCATAGATGTGCTAAGCTTCAGTAGGCTGTGCCTTGTAAGATGCTGTTCCATTTGTCCCACTTGCAACTCAAGAGGGCTGGGGTCTGATGCTCATGAGACCTTTGATTCGAATTACAGCTGGCTTTATCCATGGGTTCTGCCTCTGTGGATTCAACTAACTGCGGATTGAAAATATTTGGAAAAAATAATTGTGTCTGTGCCAAATCTGTACAGAACTTTTTTTCTTGTCGTTATTTCCTAAATAATACAGTATGACAACTATTGTATATCCTGTATATCATCTAAGGTTTTATAAAAAGTGCCTATATGAGGAAGTACACAGGTTCATATCATTTTATATTAGGGATGTAAATATCTTCAGGTTTTGGTATCCACAGGAAGGGAATTCAGGACTCTGTGAATACAGATGACCTGCGAGCTGTGGACTACTGTCTAAGAGATGTATGCTGGTCACAGTCATAGGTGCTGGGGGTGCAACCACTGAAGCAGATAGATGAATCAGTGTGGCGATCACAGTGCAGAAGAATATGGTGAGCTGCTGCAGGCACGGCACTATCTTTGTCCCTAAAACTTCAGAGGAAAAAAATATTTGTTCTGAATCTGCTGAGCTTGGAATGGCTGAGTCCTAAGATAGCAAATGGACCCCTTCCCTCAAGAGCTGGAGGGGAAGTGGTCTGAAAGCGCTGCTGCTCCCCCTCAGTGGTACAGTCCTCACAGAGCATGGGGCTCGGGGGAGGCTCTAGTTGGATTTTTGTCAAAAAAAAAAAAAAAAAAAGACAACAAAAAAACAAAAACAAAAACTGAGGCCACCTGCTGGAGTGAATTGCTTTGCCATGGCTGGGGAGCAGGATGAGTGATGCCTGGTGATCCTGCAGTTCACAGGCGGCCATCTGGCTTCCCGGGACTGGATGCGCTCTAATTTCAGAAGTGTAGGATGAAATCAGAAAGCTGTCTCCGCGTTGCTGCTTCTCAGCTTTGCCAAGCACTAACATTCTAGTCGCCAAAAAGCGGTGCCAACTTTCTTATTGACATTTTTTCTAAGTTGTAAGAAAAAAAAAGTTAAAAATGAGTGTGTGCACACGCGTGTGTATACACAGTTATCCTCCATGCATTGTAAGCCCTCAAAGGAGATCTTAAGCTGAAGATAGCACCAAATCCTATATATACTGCTTTCCCCCCCCTATTGTGTACATTCCTATGATAAAGTTTAATTCATAAATTAGGCAAATTCTCATGCTCTTTTATATTCCATTTTTTTTCAAAATATGGTTACTTTATTCTTTGTTTCCTACTGTTATTCAAATAGATCATGAATCATCTCAAGTTCTTAAAACTTGGCAGTTAACTGCTATTATGTATAAACATAATGCAGCAATTAAAAATTAATTAAAATAGTGGGGAAAACTGGCAGTTAATGCTCTATGTACAGTCACCCATCACTTTACAACAGGGATATTTTCTGAGGTATGTGTCATTAGGGGATTGTCATCGTGCAAACATCATAGAGTATAATTATACAAACCTAGATAGCATAGGTCGGTCTCCAGATGTGGCCTCTTGCTACGACTAAGATATAAGGTAAACAAGATGTATGAAGTTGCTGCTGGCATATATGGCACACTGTCTTAAAGTAAGTTTCCGTGAGTATATATGGAAGAAATATTTTCATATAGCAATAGAAAGTGCAATAAATACATAAACCAGTGACATAGTCATTTATTCTCCATATCAATTATTAGGTACTGCCCATGATTGTATATGCCATACTTCTATATGACTGGCAGCACAGTAGATTTATTTACACAAGCCTTGCCACAAGCACTGAGTAGTTCATTCCACTACAACGTGACAGTGGTTACTATGTTTCTAGATGATAGGAATTTTTCAGCTCCATTAAAATCTTGTGAGATCCCCATGATATTTGTGGTCTACAATCCACTGAAAGATGGATATGTGGAATATGACTACAACTAGTTAATCTACCTGTCCTCTGGATTTGCCATACTGTGATTCAGTCAGTTAACTCCTTTTCTCATTGCTCATGATTTATAGAATTAAGACTAACTGTTTTTATTTCCAAATGTCCTTTTAAATTAATTATATATTACTAAAAATTGTAAAAACTATTTCAGAGAGTTTGTGTATACTCATCACCCAGCACCTCAAAAATTCCCCTGTATAGCCTATTGTAGTCAACCCCTCACCCACTCCAATAGCGGGCAACAACTGATCTGTTTCCCATACAACTGTTATGCCTTTTCCAGAATATTCTATCAGTGGAATCACATCATATGTAGTGGTTTATGCCTAGCTTTTCAGACTTACCAAAATGTGTTTCAGGTCTTCCACTTGGATATACTTAATATATCAATGTGTATTGATGGTTGACTCCTTTGCTACTAATCATATACACCAGAGTTCATTTGTTCATTAACCCACTGAATAACTTCTGGGTTATTTTCAGGTTATGGTCATTATGAATAAATCCACCATAAACGTTTGAATATAAATGTTAGTGTGGATATAAGTTTTAAATTCATTTGAATAAATACCTAAGAGAAGCATTTCTGGGTTGTATGGTGAGTGTATGTTTTACTTTATAAGCCACTGCCAAGCTGTTTTTCCATGTGGCTGTGCCCCTTTTCATTGCCCCCAGCACTGAAGGAGAGCTTCATGAGCTCTGCATGCTTCCCAGTACTCAGAATTGTCAGTTTTCTTTGTTTTGGTGACTATGATAGGTACATGGTAGTATCTCCTGTGGTTTTGAATTACATTTCCCTGATGCTTAAGATGATGAGCGTATTATCATATGCTTACTTGTCATCTTTATATCATCCTCGGTGAAGCATCTATTGAAGTATCTTCCCTATTTTCTTATTATTGAGTTTAAAGAGTTATTTATGTATTCTGTGTACAAGCCTTTTGTCAGAGTTGTGACTTGGAGATACTTTCTCACCGTGTATGGATTGTTTTTTGTTCTCATAATAGTGTCTTTTGTAAAGATATAATTTTGGTAAATCCTAAATTTATAATTCTTTTCTTTTATGAATCATGCTTGTGGTGTTCTATTTAAATGGTCATTGCCTAGACAAAGTACATAGAGATTTTTTGCCTATGTTTTCTTATAAAAATTGTCTAGTCTTACATTTGACATTTAGGTATATGATCTATTTTGGGTTAATTTCTGTAAAATTGTGAGGTATGTATTGAAGTTTATATTTTGCATCTAGGTGTCTAACTGTCCCATCCCTACTTGCTCAAAAACCTATCTATTCTCCATTCAATTGCCTTTGCACTTTTAAAACCAATTGACCCAGGGTGGGATGTAGCTTAATGATAACAACACTAATATAGGGTAGATAGGGTAGAATCCAGGGAAAGTTCTGTATGACCTCCCCATATAAGGTGCTTGTTAGGGAGGAAAACAGCACAAGCCCTGCAAAATCCACCCAGACCCATCCCAACACTCTCCTACAGATGAGAGGCTTAATCTTCATGGGAAGTCAATGAAGTTTGCAGGTAGGGGTCTGGAAGAATCTTATTGTAGTTTGGCTGGGGGGCAGGATAGAGGCAATCACCAAACCTATACTCAAATCCATTTCTCTATTACCCTTAAAAAAAGGGCTCAATCTGTCATGGAAAGGTGTTAATACTGTAGCCTAAGGACAGAGGTGGATACCAACCATAGCCAAAGGCAGGGAGGGGAGGGGAAGAAGAGGTTAAAAAAAAAAAGATTCTTTCTCTGGAGAAAGGACAGTAAAGCTAGAGCCCCCTAGCACCAGGTTCTCAATACCAGTACATGTCCAAGTCTGATGTTTAGTCAGAATACCAGGCCTTTCTCCTCTCCATACACACACACACACACACACACACACACACACACACACACACACACATTGTAAGACTAGCAATGCTAAGTAGCTCACATGAAAATAATAATGGGGGCTTCATCTGGATAGCTGTAAGGGGCGAATTCTTTCTCAGGAATAGTACAAAGAAAGAAACTAAAGTCAATCAGAGAGATAAAAATAAAAATATCATTTGAAGAACTGAAAATCTCTTGTGTCCAATATCAATAATAAACAGCAACTCTGGTAGCCATAGCAACAAAAACAGCTCAATGCCTGACGAGATAAGCAGAAACACTCATATTAAAGGTCTAGTATGAGGAAATGCACGCTCATCCCCAATTATGAAATGTGCTTAATTCAGTATCTACTGTCATATATAAAATATCTAACTCTCAGTAGAAACTTATAAGGCATACCTAATGGCACAAAAATATTGTCTTACAAGATAAACTATCATCAAAACGAGGCTCACATATGCACAGACAATTGAACTAATAGGGAATTTAAGATAACTATAATTAATAAGTTCAAGGCTCTGATAGAAAAGATATAGAATATGCAAGATCAGACTGGTAATTTCAGTGTATGGAAGCTATAACAGCATCAATAACAAAATGCTAGAAATTAAAAGCAA
>NW_027523058.1:0-62577 GCF_052094955.1 Ictidomys tridecemlineatus | reverse complement strand
CAGAAGAATCTTCCAGAGAGCAGAGTTGGGAGACTGAGGTGCTGAAGGACTGTTACAGAGAGCAGAGTTTGGAGACTGGGGTGCAGAAGGGTCATTGCAGAGAGCAGGGTTGTGAGACAGATGTGCAGAAAAACTGTTTTTAGAAAAAAGATTTTAGAGACTGGGGCACAGAAGGACTGTTGCAGAGAGAAGTCTTTTGTAACTCGGGTGCAGAAAGACTGTTGTAGAAGCAGAGGTTGCACACTGGCGTGCAGAAGGCCTGTTACAGAGAGCAGAGGTTGGAGACTTGGATCCAGAAAGACTGTTACAGAGAGCAGAGATTGGATACAGGAGTGCAGAAGGATCTTACAGAGAGCAGAATTTGGAGACTGAGGTGAAGAATGACTGTTGCAGAGATTAGAGGTTTGAGACTGAGGTGCAGTATGATCATTGCAGAGAGCAGAGGTTGGAGACTGGGGTGCAGAAGGCCTGCTACAGAGAGAAAAGTTTGGAGACTGGCGTGCAGAAGGCCTGTTACAGAGAGGAAAAGTTGGAGACTGGGGTGCAGAAGGACAGTTATAGAGAGCAGAGTTTTGAGACTCGGTTGGTGAAGGATCTTACAGAGAGCAGAGGTTGGAGACTGAGGTGCAGGTGGACTGTTACAGAGAGCAGTGTTTGGAGCCTGGGGTGCAGAAGTATCGTGAAGAGAGAAGAGGTGCCAGACTGAGGTTCAGTAGGACTGTTACAGAGAGCACAGGTTGGAGACTGTGGTGTATAAGCACTGTTACAGAGAGCAGAGTTTGGAGACTGAGTTGCAGAAGGTCTGTTACAGAAAGCAGAGGTTGGAAATTGGGGTGCAGAAGGACCGTTACAGAGACCAGACTTTGGAGACTGCGGTATAGAAAAACTGCTACAGAGAGCAGAGGTTGGAGATTGGGGTGCAGAAGGAATATTACAGAGAGCACAGGTTGGAGACTAAAGTGCAGAGGATAGATACAGAGAGCAGAGGTTTGAGACTGAGGTTCAAAAAACTGATCCAGAAAGCAGAGTTTGGAGACTGGGGTGCTTAAAGACTGTTACGGAGAGCAGAGGTTTGAGACTGGGGAGCACAAGGGACTGTTTCAGAGGACAGAGGTTGGAGGACTGGGGTGCCGCAGGGACACTTGCAGAAGGCAGAGGTTAATCACTGGGGTGGAGAAGGAGTGTTACTGAGAGAAGAGTTTTGAAACTGGAGTGAAGAAGGATCTTACAGAAAGAAGAGTTTGGAGACGGTGGTTCAGAAGGTTTGTTACAGAGAGCAGAGGTTGGAGACTGGGGTCCAGAAGTATCGTTGCAGAGTGAAGACTTTGGTGACTGGGGTTCAGAAGGACTGTTGCAGAGAGTAGAGGTTGGACATGAGGTGCAAAAGGACTGTTGCAGCGAGCAGAGGTT
The DNA here is from genome assembly GCF_052094955.1 of Ictidomys tridecemlineatus. Lineage (NCBI taxonomy): Eukaryota > Metazoa > Chordata > Mammalia > Rodentia > Sciuridae > Ictidomys > Ictidomys tridecemlineatus. The sequence continues at coordinate 61,167 of NW_027523058.1, read as the reverse complement.
GGAATCTGATTTGCAGAAAGACTCTTACAGAGAGCAGAGTATGGAGACTGGGGTGCAGAAGGATTGTTACAGAGTGCAGAGGTTGGAGACTGTTTTGCAGAGGGACTGTTGCAGAGATCAGAGGTTAAAGACTGTGGTGCAGTAGGTTCATTGCAGAGAGAAGAGGTTGGAGACTGGGGTGCAGAAGGATCCTTGAAGAGAGCAGATTTTTCAAGACTGGGGTGCAGAAGGCCTTCTACAGTGAGCAGAGTTTGGAGACTGAGGTGAAGAAACATTGTTACAGAAACTAGATGTTGCAAATTGGGGTGCAGAAGAAACGTTACAGAGAGCAGAGTTTGGAGACTGTGGTATAGAAAAACTGTTACAGAGTGCAGAGGTTGGATACTAGGGTACAGAAGGACTGTTGCAGAGAGCAGAGGTTGGAGACTGGGGTCTAGAAAGATCGTTGCAGAGAGAAGAGTTTGGAGACTGGGGTGCAGAAGGACTGTTGCAGAGAGCAGAGGCTGGAAACTAGAGTGTAGAAGGACTGTTGCAGAGAGCAGATTTTGTAGACTGGAGTGCAGATATACTGTTGCAGAGAGCAGAGGTTAAAGACTGAGGTGTAGAAGGAATGTTACAAAGAGTAGAGTTTGGAGACTGGGGTGCAGAAGGACTGTTACAGAGAGCAGAGGTTGGATACTAGGGTTCTGATGGATCTTACAGAGAGCAGAGGTTGAAGACTGGGGTGCAAATGGACTGTTGCAGAGAGCAGAGTTTAGAGACTGGAGTGCAGAAGGACTGTTACAGAGAGCAGAGTTTGAAACTGAGGTGCAGAAAGATCGTTGCAGAGACCAGAGCTTGGTTACTGAGGTGCAGTAGACTGTTGCAGAGAGCAGAGGTTGTAGACTGAGGTGCAGAAGGAATGTTACAGAGAGTAGAGGTTTTAGATTTGGGATCAAAATGCCTGCTACAAAGATCAGAGGTTGGAGACTGGGGTGCAGAAGGACGTTACAGAGAGCAGAGTTTGGAGACAGGGTTGCAGAAGCATCTTAAGGAGAGCAGAGTTTGGAGACTGAGGTGCAGCAGGACTGTTACAGAGAGCAGAGTTTGGAGACTGGGGTACAGAAGGATCATTGCAGATCACAGAGTTTTCAGACTGAGGTGCAGAAGGACTGTTGCAGAGAGCAGTTTTTGGAGACACGGGTGCAGAATGACTGTTGCAGAGAGTAGACGTTGGAGATTGGGATGAATAAAGATCGTCCTAGAGAGCAGAGGTTTTAGACTAGGGTGCAGAAGGACTGTTACAGAGAACAGAGGTTGGAGCCTGGGGTGCAGAAGGCCTGTTACAGGGAGAAGAGTTTAGAGAAAGGGTGCAGAAGGACTGTTACAGAGGGAAGAGTTTGGAGACTGGGTTACAGAAAGATCTTACACAGAGCAGAGGTTGGAGACTGAGGTGCAGAACGACTGTTACAGAAAGTAGAGGTTGGAGACTGAGGTGCAGAAGGATTGTTACAGAGAGCAGATGTTGGAGACTGGGGTGCAGAAGGACTGTTGCAGATAGCAGATATGGGAGACTGGGGTGCAGAAGAACTCTCGGAAAGAGCAGAGAGCAGAGTTTGGAGACTGGGGTGCAGAAGTACTGATACAAAGAGAAGAGGTTGGAGACTGGGGTGCAGAAGGACAGCTAGAGAGAGCAGAGTTTGGAGACTGCAGTACAGAAGGACCGTTAAAGAGGGCATACATTGGAGACTAGGGTAAAGAAGGTCGGTTGCAGAGAGCAGATGTTGGAGACTGTGGTTTAGAAGGACTGTTGCAGAGAACAGAGGTTAGAGAATGGGGTGTAGAAGGACTTTTGCATAGAGCAGAGTTTGAAGACTGAGATGCAGAAGGACTGTTACAGACAGAAGAGGATGGAGACTGAGGTTTAGAAGGACTGTTAGAGAGAGCAGAGTTTGGGTACTGGTGTGCAGAAGGATCGTTGCAGACAGAAGAGGTTTGAGACTGGGGTGCAGAAGGACTGTTACAGAGAGTAGAGTTTGGAGACTGAGGTGCAGAAGAATCGTTGTTGAGAGCAGAGTTTGGACACTGAGGTGCAAAAGGACTGCTACTGAGAGCCGAGGTTGGAGACTGGGGTGCAGAAGAACTTTTACGGACACCAGAGTTTTTAGACAAGTTTTCTCAAGGATCTTACAGAGAGCAGAGGTTGTAGACCAAGTTGCAGCAGGACTGTTTCAGAGAGCAGAGGTTGGAGACTAGGGTGCGGAATGATCGTTGCAGAGAACAGAGTTTTCAGACTGAGGTGCAGAGGACTATTGAAGAGAGCACATGTTGGAGACTGGGGTGCAGAAGGATTGTTATAGAGAAAAGAGTTCGGAGACTGGGGTGTAGAAGGCCTGTTACGGAGAGCAGAGTTTGGAGAAGGGGTGCAGTAGTACTTTTCCAGAGAGTAGAGTTTGGAGAATGAGGCCGAAGGATCGTTATAGAGAGTGGAGGTTGGAGACTGCGTTGCAAAGGGACTGCTGCAGAGAGCAGAGGCTGGACATGGGGTATAGAAGAACTGCTGCAGAGAGCACAGGTTTGAGATTTGTATGCAGAAGCACTGTTGCAGAGAGTAGAGGTTGGAGACTGCCTTTCAGTAGGACTGTTACAGAGGCAGAGTTTTGAGACTTGGTGCAGAAGGACTGTTGCGGAGAGCAGATGTTGGAGACTGGGTTTAAGAAGGAGTGTTGCAGAGAGAAGAGTTTGTAGACTGAGGTACAGAAGGACTGTTACAGAGAGCAGAGTTTGGAGATTGGGGTGCAGATGGACTGATACAGAAAGCAGAGTTTGGAGACTCCGATGTAGAAGGACTGATGCAGACAGCAGAGGTTGGAGAATGGAGTGCAAAAGGCCTGTTACACAGAGCAGAGTTTGGAGACTGGGGTGCCGATGGACTGTTACAAACAACAGAGTTTGGAGACAGGGTTGCAGAAGGAACTTACAGAGAGAAGATTTTGGAGACTTTGGTAAAGCAGAACTTTTATAGAGAGAAGAGGTTGGAGACTGTTGTGCAGAATGATCGTTTCAGAGAACAGAGTTTTCAGACTGAGGTGCAGAAGGATTGTTGCAGAGAGCAGAGATTGGAGACTGGGGTGCAGAAGGACTGTTGCAGAGAGCAGAGCTTGGAGACTGGGGTGCAGAAGGATCGTTGTAGTGAGCAGAGGTTTGAGACAGGCGTGCAGAAGGACTGTTACAGAGAACAGAGTTTGGAGAAGGTGTGCAGAAGGACTGTTCCAGAGGGCAGAGTTTACAGACTGGGTTGCAGCAGGATCTTACAGAGAGAATATATTGGAGACTGAGGTGCAGAAGGACTGTTACAGAGAGTAGAGTTTAGAGACTGAGGTTCAGAAGGACCACTGTAGAGAGCAGTGTTTGGAGACTGAAGTGCAGAAGGATTGTGACAGAGAGCAGAGGTTGGAGACAGGGTTGCAGAAGGACTGTTGCAGATAGCAGAGTTTGGAGACTGGGGTGCAGAAGGACTGTTGCAGATATCAGAGTTTGGAGAATGGGGTGTAGAAGGACTGTTGCAGAAAGCAGAGTTTTGAGACTTGGGTGCAGAAAGACTGTTACAGAGAGCAGAGTTTGGAGACTGAGGTGCAGAAGGACTGTTACAAAGAGATGAGTTTGGAGACTGGGGAGCAGAAAAACTGATACAGAAAGCAGAGTTTGAAGACTGGGAAGCAGAAGGAGCATTACAGAGAGCAGATTTTGGAGACTGCACTACAGGAGGACTGTTACATAGAGCAGAGTTTGGAGACTGGTGTGGAGAAGGACTGTTTCAGAGTGCAGACCTTGGAGTCTGGGGTGCAGTAGAACTGTTGCAGAGAACATAAGTTGGAAACTGGGGTGCATAAGAACTGTTGCAGAGAGCAGAGGTTGGAGACAGAGGTGCAGAAGAAGTGTTAAAGAGAGAAGAGTTTTGATACTGTGTTGCAGAAGGAATGATACAGAAAAGAGAGGTTGGAGACTGGGGTGCAGAAGGATCATTGCAGACAGCAGAGGTTGAGGACTGCGGTACACAACGACTGTTACAGAGAGCAGAAGTTGGAGACTGAAGAGCAGAAGGACTGTTACAGAGAGCAGAGGTTAGAGACTGGTAAGCAGAAGGACTGTTACAGAGAGCAGAGGTTGGATTCTGGGGAGCAGAATGAATGTTACAGACATCAGATTTGGAAACTGGGGTGTGAAAGAATTTTACAGTGAGCAGAGGTTGGAGGCTGGGGTGCAGAAGCACTGTTACAGAGAGCGGATTTTGGAGACTGAGGTGCAGAAGGACTGTTACACAAAGCAGATTTGGGAGACTGTTGTGCACAAGGATCGTTGCAGAGAGCAGAATTTTCACACTGAGCTTCAGGTAGACTGTTGCAGACTGCAGATGTTGAAGACTGGGGTGCAGAAGGACTATTGCAGAGAGCACATGTTGGATACTGGGGTGCAAAAGGATCATTGCAGAGAGCAGAGGTTGGAAACTGGGGTGCAGAAGAATTATTACAGAGAGCAGAGGTTGGAGACTGAGGTGCAGAAGGACCATTAAAGGTAGCAGAGGTTGGGGTCTGCGGGACAGAACACATGTTGGAGACTGGGGTGCAGAACAACTTCTACAGAGAGCAGAGTTTTTAGACAAGGTTGCAAAAGGATCTTACAAAGAGCAGAAGTTGTAGATCGAGGTGCAGCAGGACTGTTACAGAGAGCAGAGTTTGGAGACTGGGGTGCAAACGGACTGTTATAGCGAGTAGAGATGGGAGATTTGGGTGCAAAAGGCCTGTTACACAGAGCAGAGGTTCAAGACTGGGATGAACAAGAACTCCTACAGAGAGCAGAGTTTTTAGACAAGGTTGCAAAAGGATCTTACAAAGAGCAGAGGTTTTAGACTGAGGTGCAGCAGGACTGTTACAGAGAGCAGAGGTTGGAGACTGTGGGGGCAGAAACACCATTGCAGAGATCAGAGTTTGGTAACTGAGGTGAAGAAGGATTGTTACAGGGAACAGAAGTTTGAGCCTGGGGTGCAGAAGGACTGTTGCACAGAGCAGAGTTTGGAGACTGGGGTTTACAAGCACTGTTGCCAAGAGCAGAGGTTGGAGACTGGAGTGCAGAAGGACTGTTACAGAGAGCAGAGTTTGGAGACAGGGTTGCAGAAGGATCTTACAGAGAGCAGAGTTTTAAGACTGAGGTGCAACGGGACTATTACAGAGAGCAGAGTTTGAAGACTGGGGTGCAGAAAGATTGTTGCAGATCACAGAGTTTTCAGACTGAGTTCCAGTAGGACTGTTGCAGAGAGCAGAGGTTGGAGACAGGGGTGAAGAACGACTGTTGCATAGAGCAGATGTTGGATACTGGGGTGAGAATGATCATTGCAGAGAGCAGAGGTTGGAGACTGGGGTGAAGAAGGTCTGTTGCAGAGAGCAGATGTTGGAGACTGGTTTGCAGAAGGATCTTTGAAGACAGCAGAAGTTTGAGACTGGTGTTCAGAAGGAGTGTTACAGAGAGTAGACTTTCGAGACTGAGGATCAGAAGGATCGATGCAGAGAGCTGAGTTTGGAGACTGAGGTGCAAAAGGACTGTTGCAGAGAGCAGAAGTTGGAGACTGAGGTGCAAAAGGACTAGTTACAGAGAGTAGAGTGGGAGATTTTGGTGCAAAAGGCCTGTTACAGATAGCAGAGGTTGGAGACTGTGATGCAGTAGGATCGTTGTAGAGATCAAAATTTTGAGACTGGGGTGCAGAAGGATTGTTATAAAGAACAGAGGTTGGAGACCTGGGTGCAGAAGGCCTGTTACGGGCAGCAGAGTTTTGACAAGGGGTTCATAAGTACATTTACAAAGAGTAGTTTTTGGAGACTGAGGTGCAGAAGGACCATTGCAGAGAGCAGAGGTTGAAGACTGAGGTGCAGAAAAATTGTTACACAGAGCAGATGTTAGAGACTGGGTTGCAGAGGTACTGTTGCAGAGAGCACAGGCTGGGCACTTGGGTGTATAAGGACTGTAGCAGAGAGCACAGGTTAACATTGGGGTGCAGAAGGACTGTTGCAGAGAGTAGAGGTTGGAGATTGGGTTACATTAGGACTGTTACAGTGGCAGAGGTTGGAGATTTGGTGCAGAAGGACTGTTGCAGAAAGGAGATGTTGGATATTTGGGTGCAGAAAGACTGTTGCAGAGAGCATAGTTTGCAGACTGAGGTGCAGAAAGACTCTTACAGAAAGCAGATGTTGGAAATTGTGGTGCAGATGGAGTAATACAGTAAGCAGAGTTTGGAGACTGGGGTTCGGACGGACTGTTGCAGAGAGCAGAGTTTATAGACTGAAGTGAAGAAGCACTATTACAGAGAGCAGAGGATGGAGAATGTTGTGCAAAAGACCTGTTACAGAGAGCAGAGATTGGAGACTGTGTTGCAGAAAGATTGTTACAGAGAGCAGAAGTTGGAGACTGAGGTGCAGAAGGATCGCTACAGAGAGCACAGTTTGGAGACCAGGGTGCAGTAGGATAGTTACAGAAAGCATAGGTTGGAGACTGGGGTGCAGAAGAAATGTTGCAGAGAGCAGAGGTTAGAGTCTGGGGTGTAGAAGGACTGTTGCAAAGAGCAGACTTTGGAGACTGGGATGCAGAATGATCCTTGCAGAGAGCAGCGGTTGGAGACTGGGGAGCAGAAGGTCCGTTGCAGAGTGATGAAGTTGGAAACTGAGGTGCAGAAGAACTGCTACAGAGAGCAGACTTTGGATACTGGGTTGCAGAAGACCTGTTACAGAGACCAGATGTTGGAGACTTGGGTGCAGAAGGATTGTTACAGAGAACACAGTTTAGAGACTGGGGTGTAGATGGACCGATGTAGAGAGCAGAGGTTTCAGATTGAGGCTTAGAAGGACTGTTACAGAGAGGAGAGGTTGGAGTCTGAGGTGCAAAAGGACTTTTATAGAAAACAGAGGTTGGCAATTGGGGTGCAGATGGACCGTTACAAAGAGAAGAGTTTGGAGACTGCGATACAAAATGACTTTTACAGTGAGCAGAGTTTGAAGATTGGGTAGGAGAAGGATTGTTGCAGAGAGCAGATGTTGGAGACTGGGGTGCAGAAAGACTGTTACAGAGAGCAGAGGTTGGAGACTGAGTTGCAGAAGGACAGTTACAGAGAGGTCAGGTTGGAGACTGGGGTGCAGAAGAAATGTGCAGAGAGCAGAGTTTGGAGACTTGGGTGCATAAGGACTGATGCAGAGAGAAGAGTTTGGAGACTGTGGTGCAGAAGGACTGATACAGAGAGCAGAGTTTGAATACTGGGGTGCAGAAGGATGGTATCAGAGAGCAGAGGTTGGAAACTATGGTTCAGAAGAATCGTTACACAGAGCAGAGTTTGGCTCCTGGGGTGTAAAAAGACTGCTGCAGCGACCAGATGTTGGAGACTGAGGTGCAATAGGACTGATACAGAGAGCAGAGGTTGGAGACTAGGGTGCAGAAGAACTGATACACAAAGCAGAGGTTGGAGACTGTGGTTCAGTAGGACCTTTACAGGGAGCCCAGTTTGGAGACTGAGGTGCAGAAGAACTGTTACAGAGAGCAGATTTTGAAAACTGGGATGTAGAAGGACTGTTACAGAGAGCAGATGTTGGAGCCTGGGGAGAAGAAGGATCATTGCAGAGAGAAGATGTTGGAGACTGGGCTGCAGAAGGACTATTAAAGATAGCAGAGTTTGGAGACTGAGGTGCAGAAAGATCATTTCTGAGTGCAGAGGTTTGAGACTGGGGTGCAGAAGGACTGTTACAGATTGCAGAACTCGGAGACTGAGGTGCAGATTGACTTTTACAGAGAGGAGAGGTTGGAGACTGGGGTGCAAAAGGAATCTTACAGAGAGCAGAGAATAGAGACTGGGGTGCAGAAGGATTGTTGCAGAGACCAGATGTTGGAGAATGAGGTGCAGAAGGATCGCTACAGAGAGTAGAGTTTGGAGACTGGGTTGCAGCAGAACAGTTACAGAGAGCACAGGTTGGAGACTTGGGTGCAGAAGAAATGTTGCAGAGATCAGAGTTTGGAAACTGGGGTGCAGAAGTACTGTAGCAGAGAGCAGAGGTTGTAGACTGGGGTGCAGAAGGACTTTTTCAGAGAGAAGTTGTTGGAATCTGGGATGCAGAAGGATCATTGCAGAGAGCAGAGGTTGCAGACTGCGGTTTAGAAGGACTGTTGCAGAGAGCAGAGGTTGAAGACTGAGTTCAGAAGATTCGTTGCAGAGAGAAGAGGATGGAGACTGGGGAGCAAAAGGCCTGTTACAGAGAGCAGAGTCTGGAGACTGGGGTGCAGAAAGATTGTTACAGATAGCACAGTTCTGAGACTAGGGTGCAGAAGGATTGTTGCAGACAGCAGAGGTTTTAGACTGAGGCTTAGAAGTACTGTTACAGAGAGCAGAGTTTGAAATCTGAGGTGCAGAAAAACTGTTACAGAAAGCAGAGGTTGGCAATTGGGGTGCAAAAGGACCGTTATAGAGAGCAAGGTATGCAGACTTTGGTGCAGAATGATTGTTGTAGAGAGCAGATGTTGGAGACTAGGGTGCAGAAGGACCATTACAGAGAGCAAAGGTTGGAGACTGAGGTGTAGAAGGATCGCTACAGAGAGCAGAGTTTAGAGACCGGGGTGCAGTAGGATAGTTACAGAGAACAGTTTGGAGACTGGGGTGCAGAAGAAATGTTGAAGAGAGCAGAGGTTGGAGACTGGGGTGCAGAAGGACTGTAGCAGAGAGCAGAGGTTGGAGACTGGTGTGTAGAAGGACTTATGCACAGAGCAGAGTTTTGAGACTGGGGTGCAGAAGGACTGTTGAGGAGAGCAGAGTTTGGAGACTGAGGTGCAGAAGGGCTGTTACAGAGAGCAGAGGTTTTATACTGGGGCGCAGAATTACTGAAACGGAAAGTAGAGTTTGGAGACTGGGGTGCAGAATGACTGTTACCGACAGCAGAGTTTGTAGTTTGAGGTGCAGAAAAACTGCTGCAGAGAACAGAGGTTGGATACTGGGGTGCAGAAGGGCAGTTGCAGAGAGATGAGTTTGGAGACTGAGGTGCAGAATGACTGTTACAGAGAGCAAAGTTTGGGGAACGGGGTGCAGAAGGATCTTACAGAGAGCAGAGAGCAGAGCGTGGAGACTGGGGTGCAGAAGGACTGTTGCAGAGAGCAGAGGTTGGAGACTGAGGTGCAGAAGAATCGTTGCAGAAAGAAGAGATTGGAGACTGTGGTGCAGAACGCCTGTTACAGAGAGCAGACTTTGGAGACTGAGTTGCAGAAGACCTGTTACAGAGAGCAGATGTTTGAGACTGGGGTGCAGAAGGATTGTTACAGATAGCGCAGTTTGGAGATTGGGGTTTAGAAGGATTGTTGCAGAGAGCTGAGGTTTCAGACTGAGGCTTAGAAGGACTGTTACAGAGAGCAGAGGTTGGAGTTTGAGGTGCAGAAGGACCTTTTCAGAAAACAGAGGTTGGCAATTGGGGTTCATAAGTACCATTATAGAGAGAAGAGGTTGGAGACTAAGGTATAGAAGGACTGTTACAGAGAGCAAAGTTTGGAGACTGGGGTGCAGAAAGACTGTTACAGAGAGCAGACATGGGAGAGAGAGGTGCAATAGGATTGTTACAGAGAGCAAATATTGGAGACTGGGGTGCAGAAGGGCCATTAGAGAGAGCAAAGAATGGAGACAGAGGTGCAGAAAGACTTTTACAGAGAGCAGAGGTTGGAGACTGAGGTGCAGAAGGATCGTTGCAGAGAGAAGAGTTTGGAGACTGGGGTGCAGAACGAGTGTTACAGAGAGCAGAGTTTGGAGATTGGGGTGCAGAAAAACTGTTAGTGAGAGCAGAGGTTGGAGACAGGAGTGCAGAAGGACTGTTTCAGAGAGCAGAGTTTGGAGACTGAGGTGCAGAAAGACTGTTACATAGAGTTGATTTTGGAAACTGAGATGTAGAAGGACGATTGAAGAGAGCAGAGGTTGGAGCCTGGAAAGAATAAGGATCATTGCAGAGAGCAGATGTTGGAGACTGGGTGCAGAAGGACTATTAAAGAGAGCAGAGTTTGGAGACTGAGGTGCAGAAAGATCATTTCTAAGTGCAGATGTTTGAGACTGGGGTGCAGTAGGACTTTTACAGATTGCAGAACTTGGAGAATTTGGTGCAGAAAGACTTTTACAGAGAGGTGAGATTGGAGACTTGTGTGCAAAAGGATTCTTACAAAGAGCAGAGAATGGAGACTGGGGTGCAGAAGGATCGTTGCAGAGAGCAGAGGTTGGAGAATGAGGTGAAGAAGAATCGCTACAGAGAGCAGAGTTTGGAGACTGCGGTGTAGCAGGACAATTACAGAGAGCACAGGTTGGAGACTAGGGTGCACAAGAAATGTTGCAGCGAGCAGAGGTTGGAGACTGGGGTGCAGAAGTACTGTAGCAGAGAAAAGAGTTTGGAGACTGGGGTGCAGAAGGACTCTTGCAGAGAGCAGTTGTTGGAGACTGGAATGCAGAAAGATAATTGCAGAGAGAAGAGGTTGGAGACTGCGGTTTAGAAGGACTGTTGCAGAAAACAGAGGTTGGAGACTGAGGTGCAGAAGGATCGATGCAGAGCTAAGAGGTTGGAGACTGGGGTGTAGAAGACCTGTTACAGAGAGCAGAGGTTGGAGACTTGGGTGCAAAAGGTTTTTTACAGATAGCACAGTTTGGAGACTGGGGTTTAGAAGGATTGTTGCAGACAGCAGAGGTTTCAGACTGAGGCTTAGAAGGACTGTTACAGAGAGCAGAGTTTGGAATCTTAGGTGCAGAAGGACTGTTACAGAAAGCAGAGGTTGGCAATTGCGGTGAAGAAGGACAGTTATAGAGAGAAGAGGTTGGAGACTGGGGTACAGAAGGACTGTTAGAAAGAGCAGATTTTGGAGACTTTGGTGCAGAAGGACCATTGTAGAGAGCAGATGTTGGAGACTAGGGTGCAGAAGGACTGTTACAGAGAGCAGACGTTAGAGACTGAGGTGCAGAAGGATTGTTACAGTGAGCAGAGGTTCGAGATTGGGATGCAGAAAGCCTGTTACAGAGAGCAGAGTTTGAAGACTGAGGTTCAGAAGGACTGTTAAAGAGAGTAGAGGTTGGAGACTGAGGTGCAGAAGAATTGGTACAGAGAGGAGAGTTTGGAGTCTGAAGTGTAGAAGGACTGTTACAGAGAGCAGAGGTTGGAAACTGGGGTGCAGTTGGATCATTGCAGAGAGCAGAGGTTGGAAACTGAGGTGCAGAAGGATCGTTGCAGAGAGCAGAGGTTGGAGACTGAGGTGCAGAAGGATCGTTACAGAGAGCGGAGGTTGGAGACTGGAGTTAGAAACAGTTACAGAGAGCACAGTTTGTAGACTTGGGTTCAGAAGAAAAGTTGCAGTGAGCAGAGATTGGAGACTGCGGTACAGAAGTACTGTTACAAAGAGAAGAGGGTGGAGACTGAGGTGCAGAAGGAATGTCACCTAGAGCAGAGTTAAGAAACTGGGGTGCAGAAGGATGTTACAGAGAGCAGAGGCTGGAGACTGGGGTCAGAAGGACTGTTGCAGAAAACAGACGTTGGAGACTGGGGTGCAGAAGGATCGTTGCTGAGAGCAGAGGTTGGAGACTGAGGTTCCGAAGGAATGCTACAGAGAACAGAGGTTGGAGACCAGGGTGCAGTAGGATAGTTACAGAGAGCACAGTTTAAAGACTGGGGTGCAGAAGAGATGTTGCAGAGAGCAGAGGATGGAGACTGGGGTGCAGAAAGACTGTAGCAGAGAGCAGAGGTTTGAGACTGGTGTGTAGAAGGACTGTTGCAGAGAGCAGACATTGGAGAGTGGGATGCAGAAGGATTGTTGCAGAGAGCAGATGTTGGAGACCGGTGTGTAGTAGAATTTTTGCAGAGAGCAGAGTTTGGAGACTGGGGTGCAGAAGGACTGTTGCAGAGAGAAGAGAATGGAGACTGAGATGCAGAAGGACTTTTACAGAGAGCAGAGGTTTTAGACTTTGGTGCAGAATAACTGATACGGAAAGTAGAGTTTGGAGACTCAGGTGCAGAAGGACTGTTACAGATAGCAGAGTTTGTAGCCTGGTGTGCAGAAGGACTGCAGCAGAGAACAGATGTTGGATACTAGGGTGCAGAAGGGCCATTGAAGAGTGATGAGGTTGGAGACTGAGGTACAGATTGACTGTTACAGAGAGCAAAGTTTGGAAAACGGGGTGCAGAAGGATCTTAAAGAGAGCAGAGGTTGGAGACTGGGGTGCAGAAGGACTGTTGCAGAGAGCAGAGGTTGCAGACTGAGGTGCAGAAGAATCATTGCAGAGAGAAGAGGTTGGAGATTAGGGTGCAGAAGGCCTGCTACAGAGAGCATAGTTTGGAGACTGGGTTGCAGGAGACCTGTTATAGAGAGCAGATGTTGGGGACTGGGGTGCAGAAAGATTTTTACATATAACACAGTTTGGAGCCTGGGGTTTAGAAGGATTGTTGCAGAGAGCAGAAGTTTCAGACTGAGGCTTAGAAGTACTGTTACAGAGAGGAGAGTTTGGAAATTGGGGTGTAGAAGGACCGTTATAGAGAGAAGAGGTTGGAGAATGCCGTACATAAGGACTGTTACAGAGAGCAGAGTTTGGAGACTGGGGTACAGAACGAATGTTACAGACAGCAGAGGTTTTAGACTGGGGTGCAGAATAACTGATACGGAAAATAGAGTTTGGAGACTGGGGTGCAGAAGGACAGCTGCAGAGAAAAGAGTTTGGATACTGAGGTGCACAAGGGCCGTTGCAGAGAGATGAGGTAGGAGACTGACGTACAGAATGACTGTTACAGAGAGTAAAGTATGGAGAACGGGGTGCAGAAGGATCTTACACAGAGCAGACGTTAGAGACTGGGATGCAGAAGGATCGTTGCACAGAGCAGAGGTTAGAGACTGGGGTGTAGAACGACTTTTGCAGAGAGCAGAGGTTAAAGAATGGGATGGAGAAGGCCTGATACAGAGAGCAGAGTTTTGAGACTGGGTTGAAGAAGACCTTTTACAGAGAGCAGGTGTTGGACACTGGCGTGCAGAAGGATTGTTACAGATAGCACAGTTTGGAGACTGTTGTTTAGAAGAATTGTTACAGAGAGCAGAAGTTTCAGACTGAGGCTTAGAAGGACTGTTACAGAGAGAAGAGGTTGGAAATTGGGGTGTAGAAGGAGCGTTATAGAGAGAAAAGGTTGGAGACTGGGGTGCAGAAGGACCATTGCAGAGAGCAGATGTGGGAGACTGGGGTGTAGTAGGACTGTTAGAGAGAGCAGACGTTGGAGACAGAGATGCAGAAGGATTGTTACAGAGAGCAAAGTTTGGAGACTGGGGTGCAGAAGGACAATTACAGAGAGCAAAGGATGGAGACTGAGGTGTAGAAAGATTGGTGCAGAATGAAAAGTTTGGAGACTGGGGTGCAGAAAGACTGTTACAGATAGCAGAGTTTTTAGCCTGGTGTGCAGAAGGACTGCTGCAGAGAACAGAGGTTGGATACTGGGGTGCAGAAGGGCCGTTGAAGAGGGATGACGTTGGAGACTGATGTGCAGATTGAATGTTACAGAGAGCAAAGTTTGAAAAACGGGGTGCAGAAGGATCTTACAGAGAGCAGAGTGTGGAGACTGGGGTGCAGAAGGACTGTTGCAGAGAGAAGAGGTTGGAGACTGGGGTGCAGAAGGCCTGTTACAGAGAGCAGACTTTGGAGACTGAGTTGCAGAAGACCTGTTACAGAGAGCAGATTTTTGAGACTTGCGTGCAGAAGGATTGTTACAGATAGCACTGTTTGGAGACTGGGTTTAGAAGGATTGTTGCAGAGAGCAGAGTTTTCAGACAGAGGCTTAGAATTACAGTTACAGAGAGCAGAGGTTGGAGTCTCAGGTGCATTAGGACTGTTTCAGAAAGCAGAGGTTGGCAATTGGAGTGGGGAAGTATAGTTGTAGAGAGAAGAGGTTTGAGACTGAGGTACAGAAGGACTGTTACAGAGAGCAGACGTTGGAAACAAAGGTGCAGAAGGATTTTTACAGAGAGCAGAGTTTGAAGACTGGGGTGCAGAAGGACCATTACAGAGAGCAAAGGATGGAGACTGAGGTGCAGAAGGACATTTACAGAGAGCAGAGGTTGGTGACTGAAGTGCAGAAGGATCATTGCAGAGAGAAGGCTTTGGAGACTGGGGTGCAGAAGAACTGTTACAGAAAGCAGAGGTTTGCAATTTGGGAGCAGATTTACCGTTACAAAGAGAAGAGGTTGGAGACTGCGATACAAAACGTCTTTTACAGAGAGCAGAGTTTGGAGACTGGGTAGAGGAAGAATCGTTTCAGAGAGCAGATGAGGAGACTGGGGTCAGAAGGACTGTTACAGAAAACAGACGTTGGAGACTGGAGTGCAGAAGGATCGTTGCAGAGAGCAGAGGTTGTAGACTGAGGTGCAGAAGGATCACTTCAGAGAGCAGAGTTTGGAGACCGGGGGTGTAGTAGGATAGTTACAGAGAGCAGAGTTTGGAAACTGGAGTGCAGAAGGGGTTTTACAGAGAGCAGAGGTTGGAGACTAAGGTGCAGAAGGACTGTTACAGATAGCACAGTTCGGAGACTGGGGTACAGAAGGATCGTTGCAGAGAGCAGAGGTTTCAGACTGAGGTGCAGATGGACTTTTACAGAGAGCATAAGTTGGAGTCTTAGGTGCAGAAGGACTATTATAGAAAGAAATGGTTGGCAATTGGGGTGCAGATGGACCGTTACAGAGAGAAGAGGTTGGAGACTTCGGTACAGAAGGACTGTTACAGAGAGCAGATTTTGGAGACTGGCATGCAGAAAGATCTTACAGAGAGCAGAGGTTGGAAACTGTGGTGCAGAAGGACTGTTGCAGAGACCACACGTTGGAGCCTGGGTTCCAGAAGGATTGTTCCACAGAGCAGAATTTGGAGACTGGAGTTAGAAAGACTGTTGCTGAGAGCAGAATTAAAAGAATGGGGTGCAATGGACCGTTGCAGAGAGCAGAGGTAGGAGAATGGGGTGTAGAAGGACTGTTGCAGAGAGCAGAGGTTGAAGACTGAAGTGCAGAAGGACTGTTACGGAGAGCAGAGGTTGGAGACTGGGATGCAGAAGGACGGTTACAGAGAGCAGTGGTTAGAGAGACTGGGGTGCAGAAGAAAGGTTACAGAGAGCAGAGATTGGATACTGGGGTGCAGAAGGACTGTTGCAGAGAGCAGAGGTTTGAGACTGGTGTGGAGAAGAATCGTTGCAGAGAGAAGAATTCGGAGACTTGGGTGAGATGGTCTGTTACAGATAGCACTGCTTGGAGACTGGGTTGATGAAGGATCTTACAGAGAGCAGACTTTGGAGACTGAGGTTCAGGGGACTGATCCCGAGAGCAGTGGTTGGAGACTGGGGTGCAGAAGGATCGTGCAGAGTGCAGAATTATCAGACTGAGGTGCAGAATAACTGTTGCAGAAATCAGAGGTTGGAGACTGGGTTCCAGTAGGATTATTGCAGAGAGCAGAGGTTGGAGACTGGGGTGCAGAAGGACCGTTACGGAGAGCAGAGTTTGGAGACTGCAGTACAGAAGGATTCTTACACAGAGCAGAGGTTCGAGACTGTTGTGCAGAAGAACGGTTACAGAGTACAGAGTTTAAAGACTGGGTTACAGAAGGATCTTACAGAGATCAGAATTGTGAGACTGAGGTGCAGAAGGATGTTACAGACAGCAGAGGTAGGAGACGGGGTGCAGAAGATTTGTTGCAGACAGCAGAGTTTTTAGACTGAGGTGCAGAAGGACTGTTGCAGAGAGCAGATTTTGGAGACTGGGGTGCAGAAGGACTGTTGCAGAGAGCAGAGAATGGACACTGGTGTGAAGAAAGACTGTTACAGAGAGCAGAGTTTGGAGACTAGGTGTTAGAAGGATTTTACAGAGAGCAGAGTTTGGAGACTGAAGTGCAGAAGGACTGTTTCAGAGAGTAGCGGTTGGACACTGAGGTGCACTAGGACCCTTCAGAGAAGAGAGTTTGGAGAGACTGAGGTGCAGAAGGATTGTTACAGAGAGAAGAGTTTAGAGAATGGGTGCAGAAGGTCTGTTGCATAGAGCAGAGGTGGGAGACTGGGGTACAGAAGGACTGATGCAGAAAGCAGAGATTGGATTCTGGGGTGCAGAAAGACCGTTACAGAGAGCAGAATTTAGAGACTGCAGTAAAGAAGTACTGTTGCAGAGAGCACAGTTTGGAGACTGGGGTGCAGAAGGACTGTTGCAGAGAGTACATGTTGGAGACTGAGGTGCAGAAGTCAAGTTACATAGAGCAGAGGTTGGAGACTGGGGTGCAGGAGGATCGTTGCAAAAAGCAGACCTTTGAGACTGGGGTGAGAAGGATCTTACAGAGAGAAGAAATTGGAGACTGAGGTGCAGAAGTAGTGTTGCAGAGATCAGAGGTTGGAGACTGGCGTGCAGTAGGATCATTGAAGAGAGCAGAGGTTGGAGATTGTGGTATAGGACTGTTACCGAGAGCAGAGATTGGAGACTGGCATGCAGAAGGACTCTTAGAGAGAGAAGAAGTTGGAGACTGGGGTGCAGTTGGACTGATACAGAAAGCAGAGATTGGAGTCTGGGGTGCATAAAGACCGTTACAAAGAGCAGATGTTTGAGACTGCAGTACAGAAGGACTGTTGCAGAGAGCAAAGTTTGGAGACTTGTGTGCAGAAGGACTCTTATATAGAGCACAGTTTGGAGACTGAGGTGCAGCAGGATAGATACAAAGAACAGAGTTTTGAGACGGGGTTAAAATTGACTGATACAGAAAAAAGAGGTTTGAGACTGGGGTGTAGAAGGACTGTTACAGAGAGCAGATTTCGGAGACTGTGGTGCAGAAGGACTGTTGCAGAGAGCAGACTTTGGATACTGGGGTTTAGAAGGATCGTTGCAGAGAGCAGAGTTTGGAGACTAGGGTGCAGAAGGACTGTTGCAGAGAGCAGATGTTGGAGACTGGGGTGGAAAAGGATAGTTGCAGAGAGCAGCGTTTGGAGACTGGGTGCAGAAGGACTGTAACAGAGAGTAGATGTTGGAGACTGGGGTTCACATGGATCTTGTAAGAGCAGAGTTTGGAGACTGGGGTGCAAAAGGACTGTTGCAGAGAGAAGATGTTGGAGACTTCGGTGGAGTAGCATCATTGCAGAGAGAAGAGGTTGGAGACTGGGGTGCAGAAGGCTTTTTAGAGAGAGCAGAGTTTGGAGACTGGGTTGCAGAAGTCCTGTTACAAAGAGCAGAGGTTGGAGACTGTTGTGAAGAAAGACTGTTACAGAATGCAGAGTTGGAAGACTGTGTTGCAGAAGGATTATAAAGAGACCTAGGTGAAGAAGGACTGTTACAGAGAGCAGAAATAGGAGACTTGGGTGCAGAAGGGTCGTTGCAGAGAGCAGATTTTCAGATTGAGGTGCAGAAGAACTGTTGCAGAGAGCAGATGTTGGAGACTGGGGTACAGAAGGTCTGTTGCAGAGAGCAGATGTTGGTAACTAGGGTGCAGAAGGACTGTTGTAGAGAGCAGAGGTTGGAGACTGGGGTGCAGAAGGACTGTTGCAGAGAGCAGAGGTTGGAGACTGAGGTACCGAAGTCCTGTTACAGAGAGCAGAGGTTGGAGACTCGGGTACAGATGGACTTTTAAAGAGAGCAGAATTATGGTACGGGGGTGTAGAAGGATCTTACAGATAGCCGAATTTGGAGACTGAGGTGCAGAGGACTGTTGCAGAGATCAGAGTTTGGAGACTGGGGTGCAGTAGGATCATTGTAGAGAGCAGAGGTTTGAGATTGGGTTGCAGAAAAATCGTGCAGAGAGCAAGGTGTCTGACTGAGGTGCTGAAGGACAGTTACAGAGATCAGAGGTTTGAGACTGAGGTGTAGAAAGACTGTTACAGAGAGCAGAGTTTGGAGACTGAGGTGCAGAAGGACTGTTACAGAAAGCAGAGGTTGGAAATTGGGGTGCAGAAGGACTGTTATACAGACCAGAGTTTGGAGACTGCGGTATAGAAAAAGTGTTACAGAGAGCACAGGTTCGAGACTGGGGTGCAGTTTGACTGTTACAGAGAAAAGTTGTTGAAGATTGGGGTGCAGAAGGATCGTGCAGAGAGCAGAGTTGTCAGACTGAGGTTCCGAAGAACTGTTACAGAGAGCAGAGATTCGAGACTGAGGTGTAGAAAAACTGTTAGAGAGAGCAGTGTTTGGAGACTGAGGTGCAGAAGGACTGTTAAAGAAAGCAGAGGTTGGAGACTGCGGTATTGAAAAACTGTTACAGAGAGTAGAGGTTGAAGACTGGGGTGCAGAAGGAATGTTACAGAGAGCACAGTTTGGAGACTGCTGTACAGAAGAACTGTTACAGGAGAAGATGTTGGAGACTGGGGAGCAGAAGGACTGTTGAAGAGGACAGAGCTTGGAAACTGTGGTGCTGCAGGACACCTGCAGAAAGCAGAGTTTAAAAACTGGGGTGGAGAAGGAATGTTACAGAGAGCAGAGTTCAGAATCTGGAGTGCAGAAAGATCTTACAGAGAGCAGAGGTTGGAGACTGAGGTGCAGAAGGACTGTTGCAGAGAGCAGAGGTTGGAGACTGAGGTGCAGGAGGATTGTTACAGAGAACAGAATTTTAAGACTGGGGTGCAGAAGGACTGTTGCAGAAAGCAGGGGTTGGAGACTGGGGTGCAGAAGCACTGTTTCAGAGATCAGAGGTTTTAGACTGGGGTGCAGAAGGACTGTTTCCGAGAGCAGAGGTTTGAGACTGAGGTGCAGAAAAACTGATACAGAAAGCAGAGATTAGAGTCTGCGGTGCAGAAAGACCATTACAGAGAGAAGAAGTTGGAGACTGCAGTACAGAAAGACTGTTGCAGAGAGCAGTGTTTGGAGACTGGGGTGCAGAAGGACTGTTGTAGAGAGAAGAAATTAAAGACTGAGGTGCAGAAGTTCTTTTACCTGGAGAAGAGTTTGGAGACTGGGGTGCAGAAGGATCGTTGCAAGGAGCAGAGCTTGGAGACAGGGGTGCAGAAGAATCTTACAGAGAGCAGAAGTTGGAGACTGAGGTGCAGAACGACTGTTGCAGAAATCACATGTTGGAGACTTGGGTGCAGTAGGATCATTGCAGAGAGCATTTGTTGGAAACTGGGGTGCAGAAATATCGTTGCAGAGAACAGACTTAGGAGACTGGCATTCAGAAGGCCTGTTACAGAGAGGAAAGATTGGAGACTGGGTGCCGAAGGACTGTTACAAAGAGCAGAGTTTGAAGACTGGGTTGCTGTAGGATCTTACAGAGAGCACAGGTTTAAGACTGAGGTGCAGGTGGACTGTTACAGAGAGCAGTGTTTGGATACTGGGGTGCAGAAGGATCGTGCATAGAGCAGAAGTTTCAGACTGAGGTGCAGAAGGACTGTTACAGAGAGCAGAGGTTGGAGACTGAGTTGTAGAATGACTGTTACAGAGAGCATAGTTTGGAGACTCAGGTCCAGAAGGACTGTTACAGGAAGCAGAGTTTGGAACTTGCGGAGTAGAAGGACCGTTACAGTGAGAAGAGGATGGAGACTGAGGTGCAGAAGGACTCTTACATAGAAAACAGGTTTAAGACTGAGGTGCAGAAGGATAGATACAGAGAACAGAGGTTGGAGACTTGGGTTCAGACAGACTGATACAGAAAGCAGAGGTTGGAGAATGCAATACAGATACACTGTTACAGAGAGCAAAGTTTGGAGACTGGGGTGGATAATCACTGTTGCAGAGTGCAGAGGTTGGAGAATGGGATGCAGGAGGACTGTTTCAGTGAGTAAATGTTAAAGACTGGGTTGCAGAAGAACTGTTGCACAGAGCTTAAGTTTTTAGACTAAGGTGCAGAAGGATTGTTGCAGGAAGCAGAGGTTGGAGACTGGGGTGAAAAAGGACTGATACAGAGATTAGAGTTTGGAGATTGGGGTGCAGAAGAATCTTAAAGAAAGCAGAGGTTGGAGAGAGGGATGCAGAAGGACTGTTAAAGAGAGCAAAGTTTGAAGACTGGGTTGCAGAAGATTCTTTCAGAGAGCAGAGTTTGGAGACTGGGGTGCAGAAGGATCTTTCAGAGAGAAGAGGTTGGAGAGTGGGGTGAAGATGAACTGTTGCACAGAGCAGAGGTTTCAGACTGGGGTGCAGAAGACCTGTTACAGTGAGCAGAGTTTTGAGACTGGGTTGCAGAAAGATCTTACATAAAGCATAGGTTGGAGACTGAGGTGCAGAAGAAATGATATCCAGAGCAGAGTTTGGAGACTGGGTGAAGAAGGACTGTTGCCGAGAACAGAGGTTGGAGACTGTCGTGCACAAGGACCGTTGCAGAGAGCAGAGGTTGGACACTGGGGTGAAAAGGAATTTTACAGAGAGCAGAGTTAGGAAACTGGGGTGTAGAAAGATCTTACAGATTGCAGAGGATGGAAAATGGGGTGCAGAAGGACTGTTACAGAGAGCAAACGTTGGAGACTGAGTTGCAGACTAACTGTTTCAGAAAGCAGAGTTTAGAGACTGTGCTGCACAAGCATCCTTGCAGAGAGCAGAGTTTTCAGACTGATGTAGAGAAGGACTGTTGCAGAGAGCAGAGGTTTAAGACTGGGGTGCATAAAGATCATTGCAGAGAGCAGAGGCTATACACAGGGGTACAGTAGAACCATTGCAGAGGTCAGTGTTTGGGAACTAAGGTGCAGAAGGATTGTTACAGAGAAGAGAAGGTGGATCCTGTGTGCCGAAGGACTGTTGCAGAGAGCAGAGATTGGAAACTGGGGTTTAGAAAGACTGTGACAGAGAGCAGAGGTTGGAGACTGGGGTGCAGAATTACTGTTACAGAGAGCAGAGTTTAGAGACAGGGTTGCAGAAGGATCTTACAGAGGGCAGAGTTTAGAGACTGAGGTGAAACAGGACTGATAGAGAGAGCAGAGTTTGGAGACTGGGGTGCAGAAAGATCGTTACAGAGAACTAAGTTTTCAGACTGAGGTGCAGAAGGACTGTTGGAGATTACAGATGTTGGAGACTGGGGTGCAGAAGGATCTTTGTAGAGAGCAGAGGTTTGAGACTGTGGTGCAGAAGGACTGTTACAGAGAACAGAGGTTAAAGACTGCGGTGCAGAAGGCCTGTTACAGAGATCAGAGTTTGGTGAAGAAATTCAGAACGACTGTTACAGAGGGCAGAGTTTGGAGACTGGGTTGCAGAAGGATTGTACAGAGAGTAGAGGTTGGAGACTGAGGTGCAGAAGGACTGTTACAGAGAGTAGAGGGTGGAGACAGAGTTGCAGAAGAACCATTGCAGAGAGCAGTGTTGGATACAGAGGTTAAGAAGGATTGTTACAGAGAGCAGAGGTTGGATTCTTGGATGCCGAAGGAATGTTGCAGATAGCAGAGTTTGGAGAATGGGGTTAAGAAGGACTTTTGCAGAGAGCAGGTGTTGGAGACTTGGGTGCAGAAGGACTGTTGCAGAGAGCAGAATTTGGAGACTGAGTTGCAGAAGGACTGTTACAGAGAGCAGAGGTTGCAGACTGGTGTTCAGAAGAACTGATACAGAAAGCAGAGTTTGGAGACTAGGATGCAGAAGGATCGTTGCAAAGAGCAGTGTTTGGAGACTGCAATAAAGGAGGACTGTTACAGAGAGCAGAGGTGGAAGAATGGTTTATAGAAAAACTGTTTCAGAGTGCAGATGTTGGAAACTGGGGTGCAGAAGAACTGTCACAGAGAGCAGATGTTGGAGACTGAGGTGCAGAAAGAATGTTACAGAGAGCAAAGTTTGGAGACTGGGGTGCAGAATTACTGATACAGAAAGCAGATGTTGAGACTGGGGTGCAGAAGGACCGTTACAGAGAGCAGAGTTTGGAGACTGTGGTACAGAAGGACTGTTGCAGAGAGCAGAGGTTAGAGAATAAGGTGCAGAAGGACTGTTACAGAGAGCAGTTGTTAGAGAATGGGGTGCAGAAGTAAGGTTGCAGAGTTCAGAAGTTGGAGACAGAGGTGTAGAAGGACTGTTAAAGAGAGCAGAGGTTGGAAACCGTTGTTCAGAAGGACTTATACAGAAAGCAGAGGTTTGAGACTGTGGTGCAGAAGGACCGTTAAAGAGAACAGAGTTTGGAGACTGCGGGGCAAAAGGACTATTACAGAGAGCGGAGGTTTGAGACTGGGGATTAGAAGGACTGATGCAGAGAAAAGATGTTGGAGACTGGGTTGCAGCAGGACCATTGAAGAAAGCAGAGGTTGTAGACTCTGTTTGAGAAGGACTGTTGACAAGGGCAGATTTTGGAGACTGGGGTGCATAAAGATCATTGCAGAGAGCAGAGGTTGGAGACAGGGGTTCAGAAGGACGGATGCAGATAGCAGAAGTTGAATTCTGAGGTGCAGAAAAACAGTTACAGAGAGCAGAGGTTGGAGACTGGGGTGCAGAAGGATAGTTAAAGAGAGCAGAAGTTGGAGACTGAGTTGCAGAAGAATCGTTGAAGAGAGTAGAGGTGGAGACTGAGCTGAAGAAGGATCGATACAAAGAAAAGAGGTGGGAGACTGCGGTGCAGAAGGACTTTTACAAAGAGCACTGGTTAGAGACTGGGGTGCAGAAGGAATGTTGCAGAAATCAGAGGTTGGAAACTGAGTTGAGAAAGACTGTAAAGAGAGCAGAGGTTGGTTACTGGGGTGCAGAAGGACTGATACAGAAAGCAGAGGTTGGAGAATGGGGTGCCGAAAGACAGTTGCAGAGCAGAGTTTGGAGATTGAGGTAGAGAAGGACTGTTGCAGAGAGCAGATTTTGGAGACTTGGGTGCAGAAGGATTGGTGGTGCGAGGAGAGTATGGAGACTGGGGTGTAGAAGGACTGTTGCAGAGAACAGAGGTTTGAGTTTGAGGTGAAGAAGGACCATTGCAGAAAGCAGAGGTTGGAGACTGGGGTGCAGATGGAATGTTGCAGAGAGCAGAAATTAGAGACTCGGGTGCATATAGACTATTGCAGAGAGCAGAGGTTTCAGTCTGAGGTGCAGAAGGACTCATACAGACAGCAGAGTTTCGAAAATGTGGTGCAATAAGACTGATACAGAAAGAAGAGGTTGGAGAATGTGGTGCAGAAGGACCCTTACAGCGAACAGAGTTTGGAGACTACGGTACAGAAGGACTGTTACAGAGAGCAGAGGTTTCAGACTCGGGTGCAGAGTAACTATTGTAGAGATTAGAGATTGAAGACTAGGGTGCAGAAGGACCATTGCAGAAAGCAGATGTTGGAGACTGGGTTTCAGAAGGATCTTACAGAGAGGAGAGTTTGGACACTGAGTTGAATAAGGAATGTTGCAGAGAGTAGAGGTTGGAGATTGAGGCGCAGTAGAACTGTTGCAGAGATCAGAGGTTGGAGTCTGAGGTGCAGAAGGACTGTTACAGAGAGCAGAGGTTGGAGACTGGGGTGAAGAATGACTGATACATAATGCAGAGTTTAGAGACTCGGGTGCAGAAGGACCGTTACAGAGAGCAGAGGTTGGAGACTGCAGTACAGAAGGACTGTTACAGAGAGTAGAGGTGGAAGTCTGGGTGAAGAAGGATTGTTGCAGAGAGTAGAGGTTGCAGAGTCAGGTGCAGACGGACTGCTACAGAGAGCAGAGTTTGGAGACTGTGGTGCAGAAGCACTGATACAGAAAGCAGAGTTTGGAGACTGGGGTGAAGAAGCACTGATAAAGAAAGCAGAGTTTGGAGACTGGGGTGAAGAAGGACCCTTACAGAGAACAGTGGTTGAAGACTGTGGTACAGAAGAACCGTTTTTGAGAATAAGGTTGGAGACTGGGGTGCAGAGGGACCATTGCAGAGACCAGAGGTTGGAGACTGGGGCACAGAAGGAATGTTACAGAGAGAAAAATGTGAAACTGGGTTACAGAAGTATATTCCAGAGAGCAGAGTTTGGAGACTGTGTTGCAGAGAGACTTGCAGAGCAGACGTTGGAGACTGAGGTGTAGAAGGATCATTGCAGAGAGCAGATTATGGAGACTGGGGTATAGAAGGACTGTTCCAGGGAGCAGAGTTTGGAAACTGGGGTGTAGAAGGACTGTTGCAGAAAGCAGTTGTTGAATACTGAGGTGCAGAAGGACTGTTTCAGAGAGCAGAGTTTGGAAACAGGGGTGCAGAAAGACTGATACAGAGAGCAGAGATTGGAGACTGAGGTGCAGAAGGAATGCTACAGAGAGTAGAGGATGGAGACTGGTGTGCAGAAGAACTGATACCGTAAGCAGAGGTGAGATACTGGGGTCCAGAAGGACCGTTACAGAGAGAAGATGATGCAGACTTTGGTGCAGAAGGACTGTTGCCGAGAACAGAAGTTGGAGACTGGGGTGCATAAGGACCGTTGCTGAGAGCAGAGGATAAAGACAAATGTGCAGAAAAAATGTTACAGACAGCATAGGTTGGAGACTGGGGTGCAGAAGGACTGTTACAGAGAGTAGAGTTTGGAGACTTGGGTGCAGAAGGATCTTTCAAAGAGC
This sequence comes from Ictidomys tridecemlineatus, assembly GCF_052094955.1. Lineage (NCBI taxonomy): Eukaryota > Metazoa > Chordata > Mammalia > Rodentia > Sciuridae > Ictidomys > Ictidomys tridecemlineatus. The sequence goes on along the minus strand of NW_027523058.1, from coordinate 36,720 downwards.
TGAGTTTGGGGACTGGGGTACAGAAGGACTGTTGCGGAGAGCAGAGTTTGGAAACTGGGGTACATAAAGATTGTTGCTGAGAGCAGAGGTTAAAGACTGATGTCTAGAAAAATTGTTGCAGAGAGCAGAGGTTGATGACTTCGGTGCAGAAGGCCTCTTAAAGAGAACAGAGTATGGTACTAGAAAGCATTAAAACTGTTACAGAGCAAAGTTTGTAGACTGGGTTGCAGAAGATTCTTTCAGAGAGGAGAGTTTGGAGACTGAGGTGCAGAAGGACTGTTACAGAAAGCAGAGTTTGGGGAGTGGGGTGGAGAAGGACTGTTTAAGAGACCAGAGGTTGGAGACTGGGGTATAGAAGGACTGTTGAAGAGAACAGATGTTGGAGATTGGGGTGCAAAATGACTGTTGCAGAGAGCAGAGTTTGGAGACTGAGTTGTAGAAGGACTGTTACAGAGTGCAGATGTGTGAGACTGGGGTGCAAAATGATCGTTGTAGAGAGCAGAAGTTGGAGACTGAGGTGCAGAAAGATCATTGCAAAGAGCAGAGGTTAGAGACTGGGGTGCAGAAGCATCGTTACAGAGAGCAGAGGTTTGAGACTGGAGTGCAAAAGGACTTTTACAGAGAGAACAGGTATTAGTCTCGGGTGCAGAAGGAATGTTGCAGAGATCAGAGGTTGGAGACTTGGGTGCAGGAGGACTTATAGAGAAAGCAGATGTTGGAGACTGGGGTGCAGAAGGACGGATAAGAGAGCAGAGGTTGGACACTCCGGTACAGAAGGACTTCTATAGAGAGCAGAGGTTGGAGACTGGGGTGCAGAACGACTGTTGAAGCGAACAGAGGTTAGAGACTAGGGTGCAGAAGCACCTTTGCAGACAGCAGATGTTGGAGACTGAGGTGCAGAATTATTGTTACAGAGAGCAGAGATTGGAGACTGCGGTATGGAATAACTGTTACAGAGAGTAGAGTTTGTAGACTCGCGTGCAGAAGGACCTTTACAGAGAGCAGAGATTGGAGAGTGGGGTTCAAAAGGAATTTTACAGAGAGCAGAGATTGGAGACTGGGGAGCGGAAAGACTGTTGCAAGAACAGAGGTTTAAGATAGGGTTGCAGAAGGACCAATGCAGAGAGCAGAGGTTGGAGACTGAGGTGCAGAAGGATTGTAACAGAGAGCAGAGTTTGGAGACTGTGGTGCAGAAGAACTGTTACAGAGAGTAGAGTTTGAAGACTGGGGTACAGAAGCATATTACAGCGATCAGAGGTTGGAGACTGGGGTGAAGAAGGACTTCTGCAGAGAGGAGAATTTAAAGAATTGGGTGCTGAAGGATTGTTACAGAGAGCAGAGGTTTGATACTGGGGTGCAGAAGGACTTGTGCATAGAGCAGAAGTTGGGATTTGGGTGCAGAAGAAACTGTTGCAGAGACCAGAGGTTGGAGGCTGAGGTGCAGAAGGACTGTTATAGAGAGCAGAGGATTGAGACAGGGGTGCAGAAGAAATGATTCAAAAAGCAGAGGTTGAAGACTGGGGTACAGTAGGACCATTACAGAGAGCAGAGGTTGGAGTCTCCAATAAAGATGGACTCTTACAAAGAGCAGAGGTTGAAGACTGGGGTGCAAAAGGACTGTTTCAGAGAGTAGATGATGGAGACTGGGGTCCAGAATGACTGTAGAAGAGAGCAGACGTTGGAAACTAAGGTGCAGAAGGACAGTTACACAGAGCAGACTTTAGAGACTGGGGTGCAGAAGTACTGACAAGAAAGCAGAATTTGGAGATTCGGTGCAGAAGTATCCTTACAGAGAGCAGAGTTTCGAGAATGCAGTACAGAAGGACTCTTACAGAGAGCAGAGTTTGGAGACTGGGGTGGAGAATGACTGTTGCAGATAGCAGATGTTGGAGACTGTGGTGCAGAAGGAATGTTTCAGAGAGCAGAGGTTGCAGACTGAGTTGCAGAAGGACTCTTACAGACGGCAGAGTTTGGAAACTGTGGTGCAAAACGACTGATACAGAAAGCAGAGGTTGGATACTAGGGTGCATACGGACCCTTACGGAGAAAAGAGGTTTGAGACTGCAGTACAGAAGGACTGGTACCAAGGGAAGAGGTTGGATACTGGGGTGCAGAAGAACTGATGTAGAGAACAGAGGTTGAAAACTGGGGTGCAGAAGGATCGTTGGGACGAGCAGAGTATGGAGACTGGGGTCTAGAAGGACTGTTGCAGAGAGCACAGGATGGAGACTGGGGTGTAGAAGATCTGTTGCAGAGAGCAGACGTTGGAGACAGGGGTGCAGAAGGATCGTTTTGGCGAGCAGAGTATGGAGATTGGGGTGTAGAATGACTTTTCCATAGAGCAGAGGTTGGAGACTGGGGTGTCGAGAGACTGTTTTCTGAGAGCAGATGTTGGAGACTTGGGTGCAGAAGGACTGTTGCATAGAGCAGAGATTAAAGCCTGAGGTACAGAAAAACTGTTACAGAGAGTAGAGTTTGGAGACTGGGCTGCAGATGGATTATTGCAGAGAGAAGAGTTTTCAGACTTAGCTACAGAAGAACTGTTGCAGACAGCAGATGTTGGAGACTGGGGTTCACAAGGACTGTTGCAGCGAGCAGAGGTTTGAGACTGGGGTGCCAAAGGATCTTTGCAGAGAGCAGAGCTTGGAGACTGAGGTGCAGAAGGATCTTTGCAGAGAGCAGAGTTTGGAGACTGGGGTGCAGAAGAAATGTTGGAGAGAGCAGAGGTGAGAGACTTAGGTGCAGAAGGACTGATATAGAAAGCAGATGTTGGAGGACTGGGGTGCTGAAGGATCGTTACAAAGAGCAGAGGTTGGAGAATCCGGTACAGAAGGACTGTTACAGAGAGCAGAGTTGGAGACTGGGGTGCAGAAGGACTGATAAAGAAAGCAGATGTTGGAGACTGGGGTTCAGAAGGCCCCGTTACAGAAAGCAAAGGTTGGAGAATCCGGTACAGATGGACTGTTACAGAGAGCAGAGTTTGGAGACTGGTGTGCAGAAGGATCTTGCAGAGAGCAGATTTTCGAGACTGGGGTGCAGAAGGACTGTTGTAGAGAGCAGATGTTGGAGACTGGGGTCAAGAAGGATCCTTTCAGAGAGCAGAGGTTGGAGACTTGGGTGCACAAGGCCTGTTACAGACAGCAGAGTTTGTAGAGTGGAGTTCAGAAGGACTGTTACAGAGAGCAGAGTTTGCAGAGTTGGTTTCAATAGGGTCTTACAGAGAGATGAGGTTGGAGACTGAGCTACAGAAGGACTGTTATAGAGAGCAGATGGTGGAGACTGGGGTGTTGAAGGATCGTTGGGGCGAGCAGATTATGGAGACTGGGGTGTAGAAGGACTGTTGCAGAGAGCAGAGGTTGGAGACTGGGGTGTAGATGGACTGTTGCAGAGAGCAGACGTTGGAGACTGTGGTGCAGAAGGATCGTTGGGGCTAGCAGAGTATAGAGACTGGGGTGTAGAAAGACTGTTGCAGAGAGCAGAGGCTGGAGTCTGGGGTGTAGAAGGACTGTTTCAGAGAGCAGATGTTGGAGACTTGTGTGCAGAGCGAGTGTTTCATAGAGCAAAGTTTGGAGACTGAGGTACAGAAGGACTGTTACAGAGAGCAGAGTTGGAGACGGGGGTGCAGATTGATTATTGCAGAGAGCAGAGTTTTCAGACTGAGGTTCAGAAGAACTTTTGCAGAGAGAAGATGTTGGACTCTGGGGTTCACAAGGACTGCTGCAGAGAACAGAGGTTGGAGACTGGTGTGCAGAAGGATCTTTGCAGAGAGCAGAGTTTGGAGAATGTGGTGCAGAATGATCGTTGCAGAGAGCACAGGTTGGAGACTGGGGTGCAGAAGGAATGTTGTAGAGAGCAGTATTTGGAGACTTGTGTGCAGAAGGACTGTTGCAGAAAGCAGAAGTTGGAGACTGAGGTGCAGAAAGACTGTTACATTAAGCAGAGGTTGAAGACTGGGGTACAGAAGGACTGATAGAGAAAGAATATGTTGGAGACTGGGGTGCAAAAGGACCATTTCAAAGAGCAATTGTTGGAGAATCCAGTACAGAAGGACAGTTACAGCGAGCAGAGGTTGGAGACTGGTTTGCAGAAAGATCTTACAGAGAGCAGATGTTGGAGAGTGGGGGTGCAAAAGGACTTTTGTAGAGAGCAGAGTTTAGAGAATGGGGTTCAGAATGATCGTTGCAAAGAGTAGAGGTTGGAGACTGGGGTTCTGAAGGACCCTTACAGAGAGCAGAGTTTGGAGACTGGGGTACAGAAGGCCTGTTAGAGAGCAGAGTTCAGAGACTGGGTGCAGAAGGACTGTTAGAGAGAGCAGAGTTTGAAGACTGGGTTTCTGAAGGGTCTTACAGAAAGCAGAGTTTGGAGACTAAGATACAAAAGGACTGTTACTAAGAGCAGAGGTAGGAGACTGGGTGCAGTAGGATTATTGCAGAGAGCAGAGATTTCAGACTGAGGTAAAGAAGAACTGTTGCAGAGAGCAGATGTTGTAGACTGGATTACACAAGGACTGTTACAGCGAGCACAGGTATGAGACTGGGGTGCAGAAGGATCGTTGCAGAGAGCAGAGGTTGGAGACTGGGGTCAAGATGGACTGACACAGAGAGCAGAGATTGAAGACTTGGGTGCAGAAGGCCTGTTACAAAGAGCAGAGTTTGGAGCTGGGGTGTGAAAGGATCGTTGCAGAGAGCAGAGTTTGTAGACTGGGGTGCAGTAGAACTCCTACAGAGAGCAGAGTTTTTATACAAGTTTGCACAAGGATCTTACAGAGAGCAGAGTTGTAGACCTATGTGCAGCAGGACTGTTACAGAGAGCAGAGGTTGCAGACTGGGTCACAGAGGGGACTGTTGCAGAGAGAGACTGGACACTGGGGTGCAGAAGGACTTTTACAGAGAGCAGAGTTTGTAGAGTGAGATGCAGAAAGACTATTACAGAGAGCAGATGTTGGAATTGTGGTGCAGATGGAATGATACAGTAAGCAGAGATTGTAGACTGGGGTGCAGGAGGACTGTAACAGAGAGCAGAGTTTGAAGACTGGGGTGCAGATGAACCGTTTCAGAGAGCAGATGTTGGAGACTGGGGTGCAGAATGATTATTGCAGAGAGCAGAGGTTTCAGACTGGGGTGCAGAATGATCGTTACAGAGAGCAGAGGTTGGAGACTGTGGTGCAGAAAGACAGGTACTGAGAGCACAGATGGAGACTGGGATGCAAAAGAAATGTTGCAGAGATCAGAAGTTGGAGACTGGGGTGCAGAAGGACTGTTTCTGAGAGCAGAGGTTCGAGACTGGGGTGCAGAAGAACTGATACAGAAAGCTGACGTTAGAGACTGGGGTGCAGAAGGACCGTTACAGAGAGCAGAGTTTTGAGACTGCGTTACAGAAGGACTGTTACTGAGAGCAGAGGTTGGATACTGGGTGCAGAAGGACTCATGGAGAGAACAGAGTTTGGATACTGGGGTACAAACAAACCGTTTCAGAGAGCAGAGGTTGTAGACTCAGGTGCAGAAGGATTGTTTCTGAGAGCAGAGTTAGGATAGTGGTGTGCAAAAGGACTGATCCAGAGAGCACATGTTGGAGAATGGGGTTCAAAAGGCCTGTTACAGATAGCAGCGGTTGGAGACTGATATTCTGAAGGATCATTTCAGACAGCAGATATTGGAGACTGAGGTGCAGAAGGACTGTTACAGAGAGGAGCGGTTGGAGACTGGGGTTCAGAAGGATTCTTACAGAGAGCAGAGGATGGAGACTGGAGTGCAAAAAGAGTGTTATAGAGAGAAGAGGATGGAGACTGGTGCGCAGAAAAAGTGTTACAGAGAGCAGAGTTTTGACACTGATGTTCAGAAGGACTGTTACAGAGAGCAGAGCTCGGAGACTGGTGTTTAGAAGGATCATTGTAGAGAACAGAGGTTTGAGACTGAGGTGCAGAAGGATCATTGCAGAGAGCCGAGTTTGGAGACTGAGGTGCAGAAAGATTGCTACAGAGAGAAGAGGTTGAAGACTGAGGTGCAGAAGGACAGTTACAGAGAGCACAGTTTGGAGACTGGGGTTAAGAAGAAATGTTGCAGAGAGCAGAAGTTGGAGGCTGGGGTGCAGAAAAAATGTTGCAGAGAGCAGATTTTGGAGACTGCGGTACAGAAAGACTTTTACAGAAAGGAGAGGTCGGAGACTGGGGTGCAGAGGATTCTTACAGAGAGCAGAAGATGGAGACTGGGGTGCAGAATAACTGTTGCATTGAGGAGACGTTGGAGACTGGGGTGCAGAAAGTTCGTTGCAGATAGTAGAGGTTTGAGACTGGAGTATAGAAGGACTTTTGCAGAGAGCAGTGGTTTGAGGCTGGGATGCAGAAGGACTGTTATAGAGAGCAGAGGTTGGAGACTGGGGTGCAGAAGAACTGATACAGAAAGCAGAGTGTGGAGACTGGGGTGCAGAAGGACCGTTACACAAAGCAGAGTTTTGAGACTACGGTACACAAGGACTTTTAGAGAGAGCTGAGTTTAGAGACTGGGGTGCAGAAGAAGTAATTCAGAAAAAAGAGTTTGGAGACTGGGGTGCCAAAGGACAGTTACAGAGAGCACAGATGGAGACTGGGGTGCAAAAGAAATGGTACAGAGAGCAAAAGTATGAGACTGGGGTGAAGAAGGACCGTTGCAGAGAGCAGAAGATGGAGACTGAAGTGTGAAAAACTGTTACAGAGAGCAGAGTTTGGAGACTGGGGTGCAGAAGAACTGATACAGAAAGCAGACGTTGGAGACTGGGAAGCAATAGGACCGTTACAGAGAGGAGATGTTGGAGACTTCAGTACAGAAGGACTGTTACAGAGAGCAGAGGTTTGAGACTTGGGTGCATAAGGACTGATGCAGAGAACAGAGTTTGGAGACTGGGGTGCAGAACAAACTTTGCAGAGAGCAGAGGTTGGAGACTGAGGTGAAGAAGGATAGTTGAAGAGAGAAGAGGATGGAGACTTGGTTGCAGAAGGCCTTTTATAGAGTGCAGAGGTTAGAGAGTAGGGTGCAGAAGGCCTGTTACAAGGAGCAGAGTTTGAAAACTGGAGTGCAGAAGGATCTTACAAAGAGCAGAGGCTGGAGACTAGGGTCAGAAAGACTGTTGCAGAGAACAGACATTGGAGACTGGGGTGCAGAAGGATCATTGCAGAGAGCAGAAGTTGGAGACTGGGGTATAGAAGGACTGTTGCAGAGAACAGAGGTAGGAGACTGGGGTGCAGAAGGACTGTTACAGATAGCACAGTTTCCAGACAGGGTTGCAGAAGGATCTTACAGAGAGCATTTTGGAGAGTGATTTTCAGAAGGACTGTTTCAGAGAGCAAAGGTTGGAAACTGGGGTCCAGTAGGACTGTTTCAGAGTGCAGAGTTTTCAGACTGATGTGCAGCAAGACTGCAGTAGAGAGCAGATATTGAATCCTGGGGTGCAGAACAACTGTCACAGAGAGCAGAGTTTGGAGACTAGTGTGCAGAAGAATCGTTGCAGAGAGCACAGGTTGGAAACTGGAGTGCAGAACAATCTTACAGAGAACAGAGTTTGGAGACGGAGGTGTAGAAGGACTTTTGTAGAGCATAGAGGTTGGAGACTTAGGAGCAGAAGAACTGTTGTATAGAGGAGAGGTTGGAGACTGAGGTCCAGTAGGATTGTTACAGAGATCAGAGTGTGGAGACTGGGGAGAAGAAGAAGTGTTACAGAAAGCAGAGTTTGGAGATTGGGGTGCAGTAGAACTGTTACCTGGAGCAGAGGTTGAAGACTGGGGTGCAGAAGGACTGTTGCAGAGAGCAGAGTTTGGAGACTGAGGTGCAGAATGACTGTTACAAAGAGCAGAGGTTGGAAACTGGGGTTCAAAAAAACCGTTGCAGAGAGCAGAGCTTGGAACCTGGGAGAAGAAGGATCGTTGCAGAGAACGGATGTTGGAGACAGGGGTGCAGAAAGACTGTTACAGAGAGCATAGGTTGGAGATTGAAATGCAGAAGGACCTTTACAGATTGCAAAACTTCGAGACTGAGGTGGAGTAGGACTTTTACAGAGAGGAGAGGTTGGAGACTGGGATGCAAAAGTATTCTTACAGAGAGCAGTATATGGAGACTTGGGTGCCGAAGGAGTTTTACAGAGTGCAAAGTTTGGAGATTGGGGTTCAGAAGAACTGTTACAGAGAGCAGAAGTTGGAGACTGGGGTGTAGAAGGTCTCTTACAGGGAACAGAGTTTGGAGACCTACGTGAAGATGAATTATTACAGAGAGCAGTGTTTGGACACTGTTGTGCAGAAGGACAGTTACAGAGAGCAGAGCTAGGAGACTGGGGTGCAGAAGGAGTGTTGTAGAGAGCAGAGTTTGAGACTGTGGTAAAGAAGGATCTATGCACAGAGCAGAGGTTGAAGACTGAGGTGCAGAAGGATCGCTACAGAGAGCAGAGGTTGGAGACTGGGGTGCAGCAGGACAGTTGCAGAGAGCACTGTTTAGAGACTGGGGTGAAGAAGGACTGTAGAAGAGAGCAGAGATTGAAGACTGGGATGCAAAAGGATCGTTGCAGAGAGCAGAGTTTGGAGACTGGGGTGTAGAATGACTGTTGCAGAGAGAAGAGGTTGGAGACTGGGGTGCAAAAGGACTGTTGCAGAGAGCAGAGTTTGGAGACTGAGGTGAAGAAGGACTGTTACAGAGAGCAGAGGTTGGAGACTTGGGTGCAGAATAACTGATATCGAAAGTAGAGTTTAGAATATCAGGTGCAGAAGCACCATTACAGACAGAAGAGGTTGGAGACTGCAGTACAGAAGGACTGTTACAGAGAGCAGAGTTTGGAGCCTGGGTTTTACAAAGATTTTTGCTTAGAACAGAGGTTGGAGACTGGGGTGCAGAAAGACTGTTGCAGTGAGCAGAAGTTGGAGACTGAGGTGCAGAACGATCGTTGCAGAGAGCAGAGTTTTCAGACTGAGGTGCAGAAGGACTATTACAGAGAGCAGATGTGAAAGACTGGGGTGTACAAGGACTGTTGCAGAGAGTAGCAGTTGGAGAATGGCGTCCAGAAGGACTGTTGCCGAGAGCAGAGGTTGGAAACTGGGGTGGAGAAGAACTGCTGCAGGGAGCAGAGTTTAGAGACTGAGGTGCAGAAGGACTGTTACAGAGAGCAGACGTTGGAGACTGGGGTGGAGAAGGACTGATACAGAAAGCAGACGTTGGTGACCTGTGTTCAGAAGGACTGTTGCAAAGAGCAGAGGTTGGAGACTGAGGTGGAGAAGGACTGTTGCAGAGAGCAGATGTTGGAGACTGGGGTGCAGAAGGACTGTTGCAGAGAGCAGAGATTGCACACTGGGGTTAAGAAGGACTATTGCAGAGAGCAGAGGTTGCAGACTGAGGTACAGAAGGACTGTTACAGAGAGCAGAGTTTGGAGAATGTGGGGCAGAAGGACTGATACAGAAAGCTGATGTCGGATACTGGGCTTCAGAAGGACCCTTACAGAGAACAGAGGTTGGATACTGCCGTACAGAAGGACTGTTACAGAGAGCAGAGGTTGGATACTGGGGTGCAGAAGTACTGTTGCAGAGAGAAGAAGTTAGTGTCTGAGGTGCAGAAGGACTGTTAAAGAGAGCAAAGGTTTGAGACCGGGGTGCAGAAGGACTGATACAGAAAGGAGAGTTTGGAGACTGGGGTGCAGAAGGACCATTACAGAGAGTAGAGGTTGGAGACTGCAGTACAGAAGTACTGTTACAGAGAGCAGAGGTTGGAGACTACGGTGGAAAAGGACTGTTACAGAGAGCATACTTTGGAGACTGGGGTGTGGAAGGAATGTTGTAGAGAGAAGAGGTTGACGACTGGGTTGCAGAAGCACTGTTGCAGAGAGCAGAGGTTGCAGAGTGAGGTGCAGAAGGACTGTTACAGAGAGAAGAGTTTGGAGACTGTGGTGAAGAAAGACTGATACAGAAAGCAGAGGTTGGAGACTGGGGTTCAGAAGGACTCTTATGGAGAACAGAGGTTGAAGACTGTGGTACATAGAACTGTTGTAGAGAACAGGTTGGAGACTGGGGTGCAGAAGAAATGTTACAGAGAGCAGCGTTTGGAAACTGGGGTGCAGAAGGATCTTACAGTGAGGAAAGTTTGGAGACTGGAGTGCAGAAGGAATTTTTCCGAGAGCATACGTTGGAGACTGGGGTGCAGAAGGATCGTTGCAGAGAGTAGATTATGGAGACTGGGGTATAGAAGGACTGTTCTAGAGAGCAGAGGTTGGAGACTGGGGTGCAGAAGGACTCTTGCAGATAGCAGTTGTTGAAGTGTGATGTGCAGAAAAACTGTTACAGAGAGCAGTGTTTGGAGACTGGGGTGCAGGACTGATACTGAGAGCAGAGGTTGGAGACTGGGGTGCAGAAAAACTGTTAAAGAGAGTAGAGTTTAGAGACTTGAATGCAGAAGGCCTGTTACAGAGAGGAGAGGTTGTAGACTGGGGTGCAGAAGGCCTCTTACAGAGAACAGAGGTTGGAGACTGATGTGCAGAAGGACTGATACAAAGAGCAGAGGTTGGAGACTGGGTTTCAGAAAGACTGTTGTAGAGTGCAGTGTTTGGAGACTGGGGTGCAGAAGGACTGTTGCAGAGAGCAGAGGTTTGAGACTTGGGTGCAGAAGGACTGTTGTAGAGAGCAGAGTTTTGAGACTGGATTGCAAAAGGAGGGTTGCAGAGAGCAGAGTTTGGAGACTGGAGTGCAGAAGGACTGTTGCAGAGAGCAGAGTTAGTAGTCTGATGTGCAAAAAGAATCTGAAAGAGAGCAGAGTTTGGAGACTGGGGTGCAGAAGGACTCTTACAGAGAGCAGAGTTTGAAGACTGGGTTGCAGAAAGACTGATACAGAAATTAGAGGTTGGAGATGGGGTGCAGAAGAACCCTTACAGAGAACAGAGTTTTGAGACTGTGGTAAAGAAGGACTGTTACCGAGAAAAGAGGTTGGAGACTCTGGTGCTGAAGGACCATTGCAGAAAGCATATGTTGGAGACTAGGTTTCAGAAGGATCTTACAGAGAGCAGAGTTTGGACACTGAGGTGCAGAAGGACTGTTGCAGAGAGCAGAGGTTGGAGTCTGAGGTGCAGAAGGACTGCTACAGAGAGCAGAGGTTGGTGACTCGGTGGAAAAGTACTATTGCAGAGAGCAGATTTTAAAGACTGGGGTGAGAAAGTACTGTTGCAGAGAGCAGAGTTTGAAGACTGGGGTGCAGAAAGATTGTTGCAGAGAGCAGATGTTGCAGAGTGAGGTGCAGAAGGACTGTTACAGAGAGCAGAGTTTGGAGACTGTGGTGCAGAAGGACTGATACAGAAAGCAGAGGTTGGAGACTGGGGTGCAGAAGGACCCTTACAGAGACAGAGGTTGAAGACTGCGGTACAGAAGAACTGTTGTAGAGAACAAGGTTGGAGACTGGGGTGCAGAGGGACTATTGCAGAGAGCAAACTTTGGAGACTGGGGTGTAGAAAGAATGTTACAGAGAGCAGAGTTTGAAACTGGGGTGTACAAGGATCTTACAGAGAGGAAAATTTGGAGACTGTGGTGCATAAGGATTGTTGCAGGGAGCAGACGTTGGAGACTGGGGTGAAGAAGGATCGTTGCAGAGAGTAGATTATAGATACTGCGGTATAGAAGGACTGTTCTAGAAAGCAGATGTTGGAGAATGGGGTGCAGAAAGACAGTTTCAGAGAGCAGTTGTTGAAAACTGAGGTGCAGAAAAACTGTTACAGAGAGCATGTTTGGAGACTAAGGTGCAGGACTGATACTGAGAGCAGAGTTTGAAGACTGTGGTGCAGAAGGATTTTACCGAGACCAGAGTTTGGAGACTGAGGTGCAGAACGACTGCTTCAGAGAGCAGAGGTCGAAGATTGGGGTGCAGAATGACTGTTAAAGAGAGCAGAGTTTAGAGACTTGTGTGCAGAAGGCCTGTTACAGAGATCAGAGGATGGAGACTGAGGTGTAGAAGGACTGTTACAGAGATAGATGTTGAATAGTGAGATGCAAAAAGACCATTGCAGAGAGCAGATGTTGGAGACTGAGGTGCAGAAGGACTGTTGCGGAGTGCAGAGGTTTGAGACTTGGGTGTAAAAGGACTGTTGCAGTGAGCAGAGGTTGGGGATTGGGGTGCCAAAAGACCTTTGCAGAGAGCAGAATTTAGAGACTGAAGTGCAGATGGCCTGTTACAGAGAGCAGAGGTTGGAGACTTGAGTGCAGAAGTACTGATAGAGAAAGCAGTTGTTGGAGACTGAGGTTCAGGAGACAGTTACAGAGAGAAGAGTTTGGAAATTGCAGTACAGAGGAACTGTTACAGAGAGTAGAGATTGGAGACTGGAGAAAAGAAAAACTGTTGCAGAGATCTGATGTTGGAGACGTGGGTGCAGAAGGACTGTTGTAGAGAGTAGTTTGGAAACTGGGGTGCAGAAGGACAGTTGCAGAGAGTAGAAGATGGAGATTGGGGTGCAGAAACTGAGGTTAAGAAGGAGTGTTGGAGACAAGAGAGTTTGAAGACAGGGGTGCAGAAGGACCGTTGCAGAGAGCAAAGGTTGAAGACTCAGGTGCAGAAGGATTGTTACAGAGAGCAGAGGTTGGAGACTGGGGTGCAGAAGGACTGTGCAGAATGAAGAAGTTGGAGACTGGGGTGCGGAAAAACTGTTGCAGAGAACGGAGTTTCGAGACTTAGGTGCAGAAGAACCGTTGCTGAGAGCAGCGTTTTGAGACTGACTTGAAGAAGGATTGTTACAGAGAGAAGAGGTTGGAGACTGAGGTGCTGAAGAACTGTTACAGAGAGCAGAGGTTGGAGACTGTGGTGCAGATGGATCTTACAGAGAGCAGAGATTGGAGACTGGGGTGCAGAAGGATTGTTATAGAAAGCAGAGATCGGAGACTTGGGTGCAAATAGACTGTTGTAGAGAGAAGAGGATGAAGCTGAGGTGCAGAAGGACTGCTGCTGAGAGAAGAGGTTGGAGATGAGGTTCAGAAGGACTGTTACAGAGAGCAGAGTTTGGAGACTGTGGTGCAGAAGGACCGTTACAGAGAGCAGAAGTTGGAGACTGTGGTACAGAAGGACTTTTACAGAGAGCAGAGGTTGCACACTGGGGTGCAGAAGGACTATTGCAGACAACAGAGATTGGAGACGGAGGTGTACAAAGACCGTTGCAGAGAGCAGAGGTTGGAGACTGATGAGCAGAAGCATTGTTACAGAGAGCAGAGTTTGGAGACTGGGGTACAGAAGGACTGTTTCAGAGATTAGAGGTTGGAAACTGGGTGCAGTAGGATCTCCAAGAGAGCAGAGGTTGGAGACTGGGATTCAGAAGAACTGTTGCAGAGTTCAGATGTTGGAGACTGGGGTGTAGAAGGATCGTTGAAGAGAGAATAGGTTAGATACTGGGGTGTAGAAAGATCGTTGAAGAGAGAATAGGTTAGATACTGGGGTGCTGAAGGCCTGTTACAGAGAGCTGAGTTTGTAGACTGGGATGCAGGAGGCCTGTTACAGAGAGCAGAGTTTGGAGACTGGGGAGCAGGTGGACTGTTACAGAGAGCAGAGTTTGGATACTGGGTTGCAGAAGGATCTTATATAGAGCAATGTTTGGAGACTGAGGTGCAGTAGGACTGTTACAGAGAGCAGAGGTTGGAGACTGGGGTGCAGAAGGATACTTGCAGAGAGCAGAGTTTCAGACTGAGGTGCAGAAGCACTGTTGAGAGTGCAGACGTTAAAGACTGGGTTGCAGAAGCACGGTTGCAGTGAGGAGATTTTGGAGGCTGGAGTGCAGAAGGACTCTTACAGAGAGATGAGGTTGGAGACTGAGGTGCAGAAGGACAGTTGTAGTCAGTAGAGTTTAGAGACAGAGGTGTAGGACTGTTGCAGAGAGCAGATGTTGGAGACTGGGGTGTAAAAGGACTGTTGCAGAGAGCAGAGGTTGGGGACTGGGATGAAGAAAGACTGTTGCAGAGAGCAGAGTTTAGAGACTGATGTGCAGAAGGACTGTTTCAGAAAGTAGAGTTATGAGACTGGGGTGAGGAAGGACTGATACAGAAAGGAGACTTTGGAAACTGGGTTGCATAAGGACACAGAGCAGAGGTTGGAGACTGCAGTACATAAGGACTGATACAGAGAGGAAACATTGGAGACTAGTGTACAGAAGGACTGTGGTAGAGAGCAGATGGTGGACACTGTGGTGCAGAAGGACTGTTGCAGAGAGCAGAGGTTGGAGAATGGTGTGCAGAACGACTGTTGCAGATAACAGAGGTTGGAGACTTGGGTTCAGATGGACTGTCGCAGAGAACAGAGGTTGGAGACTGGGGTGCAGAAGGACCGTTGAAAAAAGTAGAGGTGGGAGACTGGGGTGGAGAAGGAATGTTACAGAGAGCAGAGTTTTGAAACTGAGGTGCAGAAGGATTTTACAGAGAGCAGAGTTTGGAGACTGGGGTGCAGGAGGACTGTTGCAGAGAGAAGACGTTGGAGACTGGGGTGCAGAAGAATCATTGCAGAGAGAACAGGTTGAAGACTGGGGTGCAGAAGGACGGTTACAAAATGCAGAGTTTTAAGACTGCAGTACAGAAAGACTGTTAGAGAGAGCAGAGGATGGAAACTGGAGTGCAGAAGGATCATTGGAGAGGGCAGAGGTTAGAGACTGATCCAGAAATCAGAGTTTGGAGACTGGGTTTTACAAGGATCTTACCGAGCACAAAGTTTGGAGATTGAGGTGAAGCAGGACTGTTAGAGAGCACAGAGTTTGGAGACTGAGGTACAGAAGGATCGTTGCAGAGAGCAGAGGTGGAGACTGTGTTGCAGAAGGATCGTTACAGAGAGCAGATGTTGGAGACTGGGGTGCAGAAGGACTGTTAAAGAGAGCACAGGTTGGAGACTGGGGTGCAGAAAAAATTTTGCAGATAGCACAGGTTGGAGACTGTGGTGCAGAAGGAGTGTTGCAGAGAGAAGAGGTCGGAGACTGTGGTGGAGACGGACTGATATAGAAAGCAGAGGTTGGAGACTGGGGTGGAGAAGGACCCTTACAGAGAGCAGAGTTTGGAGACCGGGGTGCAGAAGGACTGTTACAGAGAGCACAGTTTGGAGACGGGGTTGAGAAAAATCATTACAGAGAGAAGAGGTTGGGGATGGGGTGAAGAAGGCCTGTCAAAGAAAGCAGAGGTTGGAGACTGAGGTGCAGAAGGACTGTTACAGAGAGCAGAGGTTTCAGCCTGAGGTGTAGAAGAACTGTAACAGAGAGCAGAGGTTGGAGAATGGCGTGCAGAAGGACTGATACAAAAAGCACAGTTTGGAGACTGGTGTGCACAATGACAGTTACAGAGAGCAAAGGTTGGAGACAGCAGTACAGAAGGACTGCTACAGAGAGCAGAGTTTAAAGACTTGGGTGGAAAAGGACTGTTACAGAGAGCATATGTTGGAGACTGCGGAGCAGAATGACTGTTGCAGAGAGCGGAGGTTGGAGACTGAGGTGAAGAGGACTGTTACAGAAAACAGATGTTTGAGACTGGAGTGCATAATGGCCGTTGGAGAGAGCAGAGGTTGGAGACTGAGGTGCAGAAGGACTGTTGCAGAGACTATAGGTTGGAGACTGAGGTGCAGAATTCGTGTTACAGAGGGCAGAGTTTGGAGACTCGGGTGCAGAAAGACAGTTACCGAGAGCAGAGGTTAAATACAGGGTTTCAGAAGTATTTTACAGAGAGCAGAATTTGGAGACGGAGGTGTAGTTGTACTGTTACAGAAAGAAGAGTTTGGAAATTGGGGCGCAGAAGGATAGTTACAGAGACCAGAGTTTGAAGATTGCGGTATAGAAAAACTGTTACAGAGAGCCGAAGTTGGAGACTGGGGTGCAGAAGGAATGTTACAGAGAGCACAGGTTAGAGACTGAGGTGCAGAAGGATAGATACGGACAGCAAAGGTTTGAGACTGGTGTTCAGAACGACTGATATAGAAAGCAGAGTTTGGAGACTGGGGTGTAGAAGGCACGTTACAGAGAGTAGAGGTAGGAGACTGTGGTACAGAAGGACTGTTACAGAGAGCAAATGTTGAAAACTGGGGAGTAGAAGGACTGTTGCAGAGGACAGACGTTGGAGACTGGGGTGCCGCAGGACACTTGCTGAAAGCAGAGGATAAATTCTGGAGGGGAGAAAGAATGTTACAGAGAGCAGAGTTTGGAAACTGGAGTGCAGAAGGATCTTATAGATAGCAGAGTTTGGAGACTGTGGTGCAGAAGGACAGTTGCAGAGAGCAGAGTTTGGACACTGGGGTGCAGAAGGACTGTTGCAGAGAGCAGAGGTTGGAGACTGGAGTGCAGAAGGACTGTTGCAGAGAGCAAAGTTTGGAACCTGAGGTGCAGAAGTCCTGTTACATAGAGCAGAGGTTGGAGACTGAGGTGCAGAAGGATTGTTAAAGAGAGCAGAGTTTGGAGACTGGGGAGCAGAAGGACTGTTACAGAGAGCACAGTTTTGAGACTGGGGTGCAGAAAGACTTTTGCAGAGAACAAAGGTTGGAGACTGGGGTGCAGAAGGACTGTTGCAGAGAGCAGAGGTTGGAGACTGTGGTGCAGAAGGACACTTAGATAGAACAGAAGATGGAGATTGGTGTGCAGAAGTACAATTATAGAGAGCAGTATTTGGAGACTGGGTTGCAGAAGGATCTTACAAAGAGGAGAGGTTGAAGACTGAGGTGCAGGTGGAGTGTTACAGAGAGCAGTGTTTGGATACTGAGGTGCAGAAAAATTGTTACAGAGAACAGAGTTTGGAGACTGAGTTTAAGAAGGACTTTTACAGACAGCAGAGTTTGGAAAATTGGGTGCAGAAGGACCGTTACAGAGAGCAGAGGTTGGAGACTGCGGTATAGGACTGTTACCGAGAAAAGAGGTTGGAGACTAGGGTGCAGAAGGACTCTTACATAGAGCACAGGTTGGAGACTGAGGTGCAGAAGGATAGATACAGAGAACAGAGGTTGGAGACTGGGGTTCAGACAGACTGATACAGAAAGCAGAGTTTGGAGACTGGGGTGTAGAAGGACCATTACAAAAGCAGAGGTTGGAGACTGCGGTACAGAAGGACTTTAACAGAGAGCAGATCTCAGAGACTAGGGAGCAGAAGGAGTTTTGCAGAGGATCATGGTATGAGACTGGGGTTAAGAAAGAATGTTACAGAGAGCAGAGTTTGGACTGGAGTGCAGAAGGATCTTACAGAAAGAGAGGTTGGAGACTGTGGTGCAGAGAGACTGTTGCAGAGAGCAGATATTTGAGACAGGGGTCCAGAAAATCGTTGCAGAGAGCAAAGTGTGAATAGTGGGGTGCAGAAGGAGTGTTGCAGAGAGCAGATGATGGAGACCAGGGTGCAGAAGGACTGTGGCAGAGAGCAGATTTTAGAGACTGGGGTGCAGAAGGACTTATACAGAGCAGAGGTTGGAGACTGAGGTGCAGAAGTATTGTTACAGAGAGCAGTGTTGGAGACTGGGGTGCAGAGGACGGTTACATAGAGCAGAGTTTGGAGCCAAGGGTTCAGATGGATCTTACAGAGAGAAGAGTTTTGAGATTGGGGTCCAGAAAGACTGTTGCAGAGAGCAGATTCTGGAGACTGTGGTGCAGAAGAGGTTGGAGACTGGGGTGCAGAAGGCCTATCACAGAGAGCAGAGTTTGGAGACTGCGTGGCAGAAGTCATGTTACAGAGAGCAGAGTTTGGAGACTGTTGGGAAGAAGTACTGTTACAGAGTGCAGAGTTTAAAGACTGGGTTTTAGAAGGATCTTACAAAGAGCAGAGATGGGAGAATGGGGTGCAGAAGGACTGTTAGAGAGAGCAGAAGTAGGAGACTGTGGTGCAGAAGGGTCCTTGCAGTGAGCAGACTTTTCAGAGTGAGGTGCAAAATGACTGTTGCCGGGAGCAGAGTTTGGAGACTTTGGTGAAGAAGGATCCTTGCAGAGAGAAGACGTTGGGGACCAGTTGGCAGAAGCACTGTTACAGAGAGCAGAGTTTGAAACTGGGTTGCAGAAGGATCTTACAGAGGGCAGATGTTGCAGACAGGGGTGCAGAGGGATTGTTACAGAGAGCAGAGCTTGGAGACTGTGGTCCAGAAGGACTATTGCAGAGAGCAGACGTTGGAGACTGGGGTGTAGAAGGACTGTTGCAGAGAGCAGATGTTGGAGAGTGTAGTGCATAGGGACTTTTGAAGAGAGCAGAGGTTGAAGACTGGTGTGCAGAAGGACTGTTACAGAGAGCAGAGTTTGGAGACTGGGGTTCAGATATATCTTACAGAGAGCAGATTTTGGAGACTGTGGTGCAAGAGGACTGTTGCAGAGAGCAAAGGTTGGAGACTTGTGTGAAGAAGAATCCTTGCAGAGAGAAGTGTTTGGAGACTGGGGTGCAGAAGGCCTGTTACAGAGAGCAGTGGTTGGAGACTGGGTTGCAGAAGTCCTGTTGCTGAGAGCAGAGGTTGGAGACTGTTGTGCAGAAGGACGATTACCGAGTGCAGAGTTTAAAGACTGGGTTGCAGAAGGATCTTACAGAGAGCAGAGTTGGGAGACTGACGTGCAGATGTTCGTTGCATACAGCAGAGTTTTCCCACTGTAGTGCATAATGACTGCTTCAGAGAGCAGATATTGGAGACTGAAGTGCAGAAGGACTGTTGCAGAGAGCAGACATTGGAAACTGGTGTTAAGAAGGATCGTTTCAGAGAGCAGAGGTTGGAGACTGGTGTGCAGAAGGATTTTTACAGAGAGTAGAGTTTTGAGACTGGGTTTTAGAAGGATGCTACAGAGAGCAGAGGATGGAGACTGAAGTGCAGAAGGACTGTTACAGAGAGTAGAGGTTGAAGACTGAGGTGCAGAAGGACCATTGTAGAGAACAGAGTTTGGAGACTGAGGTGCAGAAGGATAGATACAGAGAACAGCGGTTGGAGTCTGGGGTTCCGACAAACTGATATAGAAAGCAGAGTTTGGAGACTGGGGTGTAGAAGGACCGTTACAAAGAGCACAGGTTTGAGACTGCGATACAGAAGGACGAGATGTTGGAGACTGGGGAGCAGAAGGACTGTCGCAGAGGACAGAGTTTGGAGACTGGTGTGGAGAAGGAATGTTACAGAGTGCAGAGTATGGAATCTGGAGTGCACAAGCATCTTACAAAAAGCATAGGTTCCAGACTATGGTGCAGAAGGACTGTTGAAGAGAGCAGATGTTGGAAACTGGGGTCTAGAAGGAGCGTTGCAGATAGCAGAGTTTGGAGACTGGGGTGCAGAAGGACTGTTGCAGAGAGTAGATGTTTTAGACTTGGGTGCAGAAAGACTATTAAAGAGAGCAGAGTTTGGAGACTGAGGTGCAGAAGGACTGTTACAAATAGAAGAGTTTGGAGACTGGGGTGCAAATGAACTGTTGCAGAGAGCAGATGTTGGAGACTGGGGTGGAGAAAAATCATTGCAGAGAGAAGAGTTTGGAGACTGGGATGCAGAAGGCCTGTTACAGAGAGCAGAGTTTGGAGACTGGGTTGCAGAAGGATGTTAAAGAGAACAGAGTTGGGATACTGAGGTTCAGAAGGACTGTTACAGAGAGTAGAGGTAGGAGACTGGGATGCATAATGGTCATTGAAGAGAGCAGAGTTTTCAGACTGAGGTGCAGAAGAACTGTTGCAGAGAGCAGATGTTGGAGACTGGGGTTCAGAATGATTGTTACAGAGAACAGATGTTGGAGACTAGAGTGCATAAGGATCTTACAGAGAGCAGAGGTTCGAGACTAGGGTGCAGAAGCACTGTTGCCAAGAGCAGAGTCTGGAGACTCGGTTGCAGAAGGGTTTTACAAAGAGCAGAGTTAGGAGACTGAGGTGCAGAAGGACATTGCAGAGAGCACAGATTTCAGAGTGAGTTGCAAAAGGACTGATACAGAGAGCAGATACTGAAGACTGGGATGCAGAAGGACTGTTGCAGAGAGCAGAGGTTGGAGAATTTGGTAAGGAAGGATCTTTGATGAGAGCAGAGGTTAGAGACCGGTGTGCAGAAGCACTGTTAAAGAGAGCAGAGTTAGGAGACTGGGTTTCAGAAGAATATTACAGAGAGCAGATTTTGCAGACAGGGGTTCAGAAAGATTGTTACAGAGAGCAGAGGTTGAAGACTTTGGTGCAGAAGGACTGTTACAGAGAGCATAGGTTGGAGTCTGAGGTGTAGAAGGACTGTTACAGAGAGCAGAGTTTGGAGACTCATGTGCAGAAGGACTGTTACAGGAAGCAGAGTTTGGAAATTGGGGTGCAGAAGGATCGTTAAAGAGAGCAGAGTTTGGAGACTGCGGAATAGGACTGTTTCCGAGAGCAGAGGTTGGATACTGAGGTGTCGAAGGACGCTCAAAAAAAGCAGAGGTTACAGACTGTGGTGGAGAAGGAATGTTAGAGAGAGCAGATTTGGAAACTGGCGTGCAGAAAGATGTTACAGAGAGCAGAGTTTGGAGACTGTGGTTCAGAAAGACTGTTGCAGAGAGCACACGTTGGAGCCTGGGGTCCAGACGGATAGTTTGAGAGAGCAGAGTTTGGACTGGAGTTAGAATGAGTGTTGCAGAGAGCAGATGTTGCAGACTGGGGTGCAGTAGGATCATTGCAGATAGCAGTGGTTGGAGACTGGGGTGCAGAAATATCGTTGCAGAGAGCAGAGTTTGGAGACTGTCGTGCAGAAGGACAGAGAGAAGAGGTTGGAGAGTGGGGTGCAGAAAAACTGTTACAGAGAGCATAGGTTGGAGACTGGGGTGCAGAAGGACTGTTACAGAGAGCAGAGGTTGGAGACTGGGTTTCAGATGGATCTTACAGAGAGCAGATTTTGGAGACTGTGGTGCAAGAGGACTGTTGCAGAGAGCAGAGGTTGGAGACTGGTGTGAAGAAGAACCCTTGCAGAGAGAAGTGTTTGAAGACTGGGGTGCAGATGGCCTATTACAGAGAGCAGTGGTTGGAGACTGGGTTTCAGAAGTTTCTTTGAAGAGAGCAGAGGTTGGAGACTGTTGTGCATAAGGACGATTACCGAGTGCAGAGTTTAAAGACTGGGTTGCAGAAGGATCTTACAGAGAGCAGAGTTCGGAGACTGAGGTGCAGAAGGTTCGTTGCATACAGCAGAGTTTTCCCACTGAAGTGCAGAATGACTGTTGCAGAGAGCAGACATTGGAGACTGGGGTTAAGAAGGATCGTTTCAGAGAGCAGAGGTTGGAGACTGGTGTGCATAAGGATTGTTACAGAGAGTAGAGGTTGGAGACTGAGGTGCAGAAGGACTGTTAAAGAGAGCAGACGTTGGAGACTCAGGTGCAGAAGGATTGGTATAGAGAGGAGAGGTTGGAGACACAGGTGTAGAAGGACTGTTACTGACAGCAGAGGTTGGAAACTGGGGTGCAGAAGCATCGTTGCAGAGAGCAGAGGTTGAAAACTGAGGTTCAGAAGGATCGTTGCAGAGAGCAGAGTTTGAAGACTGAGGTGCAGAAGGATCGTTACAGATCAGAGGTTGGAGACTGGGGTCAGAAAGACAGTTACAGAGAGCACAGTTTGGAGAGTGGTGTGGAGTGGAAATGTTGCAGTGAGCAGAGATTGGAGACTGTGGTACAGAAGTACTTTTACAAAGAGCAGAGGCTGGAGACTGGGGTTCAGAAGGAATGTAAAAAAGAGCAGAGTTTGCAACCTGGGGTGCAGAAGGATCTTACAGAGAGCAGAGGCTGGAGACTGGCATCAGAAAGACTGTTGCAGAGAACAGATATTGGAGATTGTGGTGCAGAAGGAACATTGCAGAGCGCAGAGGTTGGAGACTGAAGTATAGAAGGACTGTTGAAGAGAGCAGAGGTTTGAGACTGGGGTGCAGAAGGACTGCTGCACAAAGCAGATGTTGGAGACTGAGGTTCAGAAGAACTTTTACAGAGAGCACTGGTTGAAGACTGGGGTGCAGAAGGATGGTTCCAGAGAGCAGAGGATTCAGAATGAGGTGCAGAAGGACTTTTACAGAGAGCAGAGTTAGGAGTCTGAGGTTTAGAAAGACTGTTACAGAAACCATAGTTTGGCATTTGGTTAGCAGAAAGACCATTACAAAGAGAAGAGGTTGAAGACTGTGATACAAAATGACTGTTAAAGAGAGCAGAGATTGGAGAAAGGGTAGAAGAAAGATTGTTGCAGAGAGCAGATGTTTGAGACTGGGTTGTAGAAGTTCCGTTACAGAGAGCAGAGGTTGGAGATTGTGGTGCAGAAGAACTGCACATAGAGCAGAGGCTGGAGACTGGGTTGCAGAAGGATTGTTACAGAGAGCAGAGTTTGGAGACTCGGGTGCAGAAGGACTGTTAAAGAGAGCAGAGGTTCGACACTGGGGTGCAGAAGAACTGTTACAGAGAGCAGAGTTTGGAGACTGGGGTGCAGAAGGGCTGTTACAGAGAGCAGATGTTTGTGACTGAGTTACAGAAGGACTGTTATAGAGAGCAGAGGTTGGAGACTGGGGTGCAGAATGACAGTTACAGATAGCAGAGTTTGGAGATCTGAGCGTAGAAGAAATGTTGCAGAGAGCAAAGGTTGGAGACAGGGGTGCAGAAAGACTGTTGCAGAGAGTAGAGGTTGGAGATATAGGTGCAGAAGGACTGATACAGGGAGCAGAGGTTGGAGTCTGGGGTGCAGAAGGACCATTACAAACAGTAGAGTTTGGAGACTGCAGTACATAAAGACTGTTACACAGAGCACAGGTTGAATACCGGGGTTCAGAATGACTGTTTCAGAGAACAGAATTTGGAGGCTGCCGTGCAGAAGAATCTTACAGAGAGTAGAGGCTGGAGACTGTGTTGTAGTAAGACTGTTGTAAAGAGCAGAGGTTAGATACTGGGGTGCAGAAGGACTGTTACAGAGAGCAGAGTTTGTAGACTGCGGTGCAGATGGATCTTACAGAGCGTAGATGTTGGAGACCTGGGTGCAGAAGGACTGTTGCAGAGAGCAGAGTTTGGAGACTAGGGTACAAAAGGACTGTTACAGAGAGCAGAGGTTAGAGACTGTGGTGCAGAAAGATCTTACAGAGAGGAGAGGTTAGAGACTGGGGTGCAGTAGGACTGTTGCAGAGAGCAGAGGTTGGAGACTGGGTTGCAGAAGGACTGTTACAGATAGCACAGTTTCGAGACAGGGTTGCAGAATGATTTTACAGAGAGCCTTTTGGGGACAGAGGTGCAGAAGGAGTGTTACAAGAGCAGAGGTTACAGACTGGGGTGCAGAAGGATTGTTGCAGAGAGCAGCGTTTTCAGACTGAGGTGCAGAAGGACAGTTACAGAGAGCACAGTTTGGAGACCTGGGTGTAGAAGAAATGTTGCAGAGAGCAAATGTTGGATCCTGGTGTGCAGAAGGATTATTACAGAGAGCAGAGTATGTAGACTGAGTTGCAGAAGAATCGTTGCAGAGAGCATAGGTGGAGACTGGGCTGCAGAAGAATCGTTATAGAGAGCAGAAGTCGGAGACTGGTGTTCACAAGGACTGTTACAGAGAGCACAGGTCGGAGACTGGGGTGCAGAAGAAATGTTGGAGAAAGCAGAGGTTGGAGAGTGGGGTGCAGAATGACTGTTGCAGAGAGCAGAATTTGGAGACTGAGATGCAGAAGGACTGTTACACAGAGAAGACATTGGAGACTGGCGTGAAGAATTATGATACAGAAAGCTGAGGTGAAAGACTGGGGTGTAGAAGGACAATTACAGAGAGCAGAGGTCGAAGACTGGCGTGCACAAGGACTGCAGAGTTTAGAGACTGGGATGCAGAAGGACCATGGCAGAGAGCAGATGTTGGACACTGGGGTGCAGAAGGACTGTTACACAGAGCAGTGGTTGAAGATTGAGGTGAAGAAGGACTGTTACAGAGAGCATATGTGGGAGACACGAGTACAGGACTGATACAGAGCAGAAGTTGGAGACTCAGATGCAGAAGGACCGTTGCAGAGACTGAGTTTCGAGACTGAGGTGCAGAAGGATTGTTACAGACAGCAGAGTTTGGAGACTGGGGTCTAGAAGGACTGTAGCAGAGAGCAGAGGTTGGAGACTAAGGTGCAGAGGGAAAGTTACACAGAGCACAGGTTGGAGACTGGGGTGCAGAAGGACTGATACAGAAAGCAGAGTTTGGAGACTCGGGTGTAGAAGTACCCTTACACAGAGCAGAGGTTGGATAATGCAGTACAGAAGGATTGTTCCAGAGAGCAGACTTTGGAGACTGGGGTGGAGAAGGACTGTTGCAGAGAGCAAATATTGGAGACTGGGGTGCAAAAGGACTTTTGCAGAGAGCAGAGGATGGAGACTGGGATGCAGAAGGACTTTTGAAGAGATCAGAGGTTGCAGACTGAGTTGCAGAAGGACTGTTACAGAGGGCAGAGTTTTGAGACTGTGGTGCAAAACGACTGATACAGAAAGCAGAGGTTGGATACTGAGGTGCATAAGGACCCTTACAGAGAATAGCGGATGGAGACTGCGGTACAGAAGGACTGTTACTAAGAGCAGAGGTTG
Organism: Ictidomys tridecemlineatus; assembly: GCF_052094955.1. Lineage (NCBI taxonomy): Eukaryota > Metazoa > Chordata > Mammalia > Rodentia > Sciuridae > Ictidomys > Ictidomys tridecemlineatus. The sequence continues at coordinate 12,290 of NW_027523058.1, read as the reverse complement.
GAGACTGGGGTTAAAAAGAACTGATGTAGAGACCAGATGTTGGAGACGGGGATGCTGAAGGATCGTTGGGGTTATCAGATTATGGAGACTGGGGTGTAGAAGGACTGTTGAGAGAGCAGAGTTTGGATACTGGGGTTTAGAATTACTGTTGCAGAGAGCAGACGTTGGAGCCTGGGGTGCAGAAGGACTGTTGCATAGAGCAGAGGTTGGAGACTGAGGTACAAAACGACTGTTAAAGAGAGCAGAGGTTGGAGAATAGGGTGCAGAAGGATTATTGCAGAGAGCAGAGTTTTCAGACTTAGGTACTGAAGAACTGTTGCAGAGAGAAGATTTTGGAGACTGGGTTTCAGAAAGATTGTTGCAGCGAGAAGAGGTTTGAGACTAGGGTGCAGAAGAATCGTTTTAGAGAGCAGAGGTTGGAGACTGGGGTACAGAAGGAAGGTTGCAGAAAGCTGAATTTAGAGACTGAAGTGAAGAAGGACTGTTAAGAGAGCAGAGGTTGTAGATTGGTGTGCAGAAGGACTGATACAGAAAGCCGAGGTTGGAGACTGGGGTGCAGATGGACTGTTGCAGAGACCAGAGGTTTGAGACTGTGGTAGAGAACGACAGTTGCAGAGAGCAGATGTTGGAGACTTAGGTGCAGAAAGATCGTTAGTGAGAGCAGATTATGGAGACTGGGGTGTAGAAGGACTGTTTCAGACAACAGAGGTTGGAGTCTGAAGTGCAGAAGGAACATTGCAGAAAGCAGAGGTTGGAGACTGGGTTTCACAAGGATCCTACAGAGAGCAGAGTTTGGAAATTGAGGAGCAGAAGGACTGTTGCAAAGAGCAGAGGTTGAAGATAGAGACGCAGAAGTACTTTTGCAGAGAACAGAGATTTGAGTCTGAGGTGCAGAAGGACTGTTACAGAGAGCAGAGGTTGGAGACTGTTGTCCAGAATTACTGATACATAACGCAGAGTTTGGAGACTCGGGTGCAGAAGGACTGTTACAGAGAGCAGAGATTGGACACTGCAGTACAGAAGGACTGTTACAGAGAGCAGAGGTTGAAGACTGGGGTGCAGAGGAATTTTTGCAGAGAGCAGAGGTTGCAGAGTGAGGTGCAAAAAGACTGTTACAGCGAGCAGAGTTTGAAAACTGTGGTGCAGAAGCAGTGATACAGAAAGGAGAGGTTGGAGACTGGGGTGTAGAAGGACTGTTGCAGAGAGCAGAGTTTGGAGACTGGGGTGCAGAAGGACTGTTGCAGATAGAAGAGTTTGGAAACTGGAGTGAAGAAGGACTGTTGCAGCGAGCAGGTGTTGGAGACTTGGGTGCAGAAAGACTTTTCCAGTGAATAGAAGTTGGAGACTGAGGTGTAGAAGGACTGTTTTAGATAGCAGAGGTTGGAGACTGGGGTGCAGAAGGACTGATACAGAAAGCAGAGGTTGGAGACTGAGGTGCAGAAGGAACATTACAGAGAGCAGAATTTGGAGACTGCAATACAGGAGGACTTTTACGGAGAGCAGAGTTTGGAGACTGGAGTGGAGAAGAACTGTTTTAGAGTGCAAATGTTGAAGACTGGTGTGCAGAAGAACTGTTGCAGAGAGCAGAGGTAGGAGACTGAGATGCAGAAAGACTGTTACAGAGAGCAGAGTTTGGAGACTGGGGTTCAGAAGGACTGATACAGAGAGCAGAGTTTGGAGACTGGGGTTCAGAAGGCCTGTTACAGAGAGCAGAGGTTGGAGACTGCATACAGAAGGGCTGTTACAGAGAGCAGAGTTTTGAGACTGGGTTGCAGAAGAATATTACGTAGAGCAGAGTTTGGAGACTGCAGTGCAGAAGGATTGTTACAGAGAGTAGAGCGTGGCGACTTGGGTATACTAGGATTATTGCAGAGAGCAGAGGATGGAAACTGGTGTGCAGAAGGATCCATTCAGAGAGCAGAGGTCGGAGACTTGGGTGCAGAAGGACGGTTTCAGAAAGCAAATGTTGGAGACTGGGATGCAGAAGGGCTACCATAGCAGAGAGCAGCGATTGGAAACTGGGTTGCAGACGGACTGTTTCACAGAGCAGAGGTTGAAGACCGGAGTGTAGAAGGACTGTTACAGAGAGCAGAGGTTGGAGACTGGGGTGCAGAAGGACTGATACAGAAAGCAGAGGTTGGAGACTTGGGTCTAGAATGAACCTTATAGAGAGTATATGTTGGAGACTGCAGTACAGAAGTACTGTTACAGAGAGAAGAGTGTGGAGACCAGGGTACAGAAGGACTGTTGCAGAGAGCAGAGGTTGGAGAATTGGACGCAGAAGGACTGCTTCAGAGAGTAGATGTTAAAGACTGGGGTGAAGAAGAACTGTTGCAGAGAACAGAAGTTGGAGACTGGGGTGCTGAAGAATTGTTGCAGGGAGCAGAGGTTGAAGCCTGGGGTGAAGAAGGACTGTTACAGAGATCAGAGTTTGGATATTGGGGTGCAGAAGGATCTTACAGAGAGCAGAGCCTGGAGAGTGTGGTGCAGACGAACTGGTGCACAGAGCAGAGGTTGGAGACTGGGGTGCAGAAGGACTGTTACAGAGAGCAGTGTTTGGAGACTGGGTGTCAGAAGGATCTTACATTGAGCAGAGTTTGGAGACTGAGGTGCAGAAAAAATGTTACCGAGAGCAATGGTTGGAGACTGGGGTGCAGAAGGATTTTTGCAGGGAGGAGAGGTTGGAGACTGACATGCTGAAGTACCCCAGCAGACAACAGATGTTGGAGACTGGGGTGCAGAAGGACCGTTTCAGAGAGCTGATGTTGGAGACTGAGGTGCAGAAGAATTGTTACAGAGAGCAAAATTTGGAGACTCAGGTGAAGAAGTACTGTTACAAAGAGCAGAGTATGGAGACAGGGTTGCAAAAGGATCTTACAGAGAGCAGAGGTTAGAGACTGAGGTGGAACAGGACTGCTACAGAGAGCAGAGTTTGGAGACTGGGGTCCAGAAGGATCGTTGCAGAGAACCGAGTTTTCAGACTGAGGTGCAGAGGGACTCTTGGAAATTACAGAGGTTGGAGACTGGGGTGCAGAATAACAGTTGCAGAGAGCAGAGTTTGGAGACTGAGGTGCAGAAGGACTGTTACAGAGAGCAGAGGTTGGAGACTGGGGTTCAGAAGGACTGATACAGAAAGCAGAGATTGGAGATTAGGCTTTGGAAGGACCTTTGCAGAGAGTAGAGTTCGGAGACTACAACACAAGAGGACTGTTTCAGAGAGCAGAGTTTGGAGAATGGTTTATAGACGAATTTTTTCAGTGCAGATGTTTGAGACTGGGGTTCAGAAGAAGTGTTGCATAGAGCAGCTTTTGGAGACTGGGGTGTAGAAGAACTGTCGCAGAGATAAGAGGTTGGAGACTGAGGTGCAGAAAGAATGTTACAGAGAGCAAAGTTTTGATACTGGGGTGCAGAATTACTGATACAGAAAGCATAGGTTGAGACTGGGGTGCAGAAGGACCGTTACAGAGAGCACAGGTTGGAAACCGTGGTTCAGAAGGACTTACACAGAAAACAGAGGTTTGAGACTGTGATGCAGAAGGACCGTTACAGAGAGCAGATTTTTGAGACTGGGGTGCATAAGGATCGTTGCAGAGAGCAGAGGTTGGAGACAGGGGTACAGAAAGACGGTTGCAGAGAGCAGAGGTTGGAGACGGAGGTGCAGAAAAATAGTTACAGAGAGTAGAGGTTAGAGACTGGGGGACAAAAGGATCATTGAAGAGAACAGAAGTTGGATACTGAGTTGCAGAAGAATCATATAAGACAGCCGAGGTGCAGACTGGGCTGCAGAAGGATCGTTACAGAGAGAAGAGGTGGGAGACTGCGGTGCAGAACGACTGTTACAGAGAGCACAGGTTGGAGACTGGGGTGCAGAAGGAATGTTGCAGAAAGCAGAGGTGGGAGACTGGGGTCCAGAAGGACTGTTGAAGAGAGCAGAGGTTGGAGACTGAGATGCAGAAGGACTGTTACACAGAGCAGACTTTGGAGACTCGGGTGAATAATTATGATATAGAAAGCAGAGGTGTGAGACTGGGGTGCAGAAGGACCATTACAGAAAGCAGAGGTTGCAGACTGGCGTGCAGAAGAACTGTTTAAGAGAGCAGAGTTTGGAGACTGGGGTTCATAAGGCCTGCAACAGAGAGAAGAGGTTGGAGACTTGGTGTCACAAGGATTGTTATAGAGAGAAAAGTTTTGAGGCTGGGTTGCAGAAGGATCTTACAGAGAGCAGTGGTTGGTGACTGTGGGGCAGGATGAATATTACATAGAGCAGTGATTGGAGACTGGGGTGCAGAAGGATCGAGCAGAGAGCAGAGGTTTCAGACTAAGGTGCAGAAGGACTGTAACATAGAGCAGAGGCTGGAGACTGAGGTGCATCAGGAGTGTTACAGAGAGCAGAGTTTGGTGACTGAGGTGCTGAAGGACTGTTACAGAAAGGAGAGGTTGAAAATTGTGGTAGAGGGACCGTTACAGAGAGCAGAGGTTGGAGACTGAGGTATAGAAAGACTGTAACAGAGAGCAGAGGTTGGAGAATATAGTTCAGAAAGACTGTTACGGAGAGCAGAGGTTGGAGACTGGGGTGCAGAAGGATTGTTACAAAGAGCAGAGGTTGGAGACTGGGGTGCAGAAGGACTGTTACACAGAGAAGAGGTTGAAGACTGGGGTGTAGAAGGACTGTTGCAGAGAGCAGAATTTGGAGACTGAGGTGCAGAAGGACTGTTGAGGAGAGGAGACGTTGGAGACTGGGGTGCAGAAGGATCGTTGCAGAGAGCAGAGGTTGGAGACTGAGGTGCAAAAAGACTGTTACAGAGAGCAGAGGTTGGAGACTGGGATTCAGAAGGCCTGTTACAAAGAGCAGAGTGTGGAGAAGGGCCAGTATAGATCACAGAGTTTGGAGACTGGGTTGAAGAAGGATTTAACAGAGAGCAGATTTGGGGGACCCAGGTGCAGAAGGACTGTTACAGAGAGTAGAGGTAGGACTGCGGTACAAATGGATCGTAGCAGAGAACAGTGTTTTAAGACTGAGGTGAAGAAGGACTGTTGCAGAGACCACAGGTTGTAGACTGGTGTGCAGAAGGACTGTTGCAGAGAGCAGAGGTTGAAGACTGGGTATTAAAAGGCTTCTTATAGAGAAGAGACTTTGGAGACTGGGGTGCAAAAGGCCTGTTACAAAGAGGAGAGTAGGGAGTAGGTGTGCAGAAGGACTGTTAGAGAGGGCAGAGTTGGGAAACTGAGTTGCAGAAGGATATTACAGAGAGCAGATGTTGGAGACTGAGGTGTAGAATGATCGTTGCAGAGAGAAGAGTTTGGAGACTGGGGTGCAGAAGGCCTGTTACAGAGAGCAGAGTTGGAAGACTGAATTGCAGAAGGATCTTACAGAGAGCAGAGGTTGAAGACAGGATGCAGAAAGATTGTTGCAGAGAGCAGAGGTTGAAGACTGTGGTGCAGAAGGACAGATACAGAGAGCAGATGTTGGAAACTGGGGTGAAGAAAGCCTGGTACAAAGAGCAGAGTTTGGAGAATGGGGTGCACGAGGACTGTTACGGAGAGCAGAGTCTGGAGACTGGGTTGCAAAAGAATATTTCAAAGAGCAGAGGTTGGAGACTGAGGTGCACAAGCACTGTTATAAAGAGTAGAGTTTGGAGACTGATGTGCAGAAGGATTGATACAGAGAGCAGAGGTTGGAGACTGGGGTGCAGAAGGACTATTGCAGAGAGCAGAGGTTTTAGACTGGCGTGTAGAATGACTGTAGCAGAGAGCAGAGGTTGGAGACTAAGGTGCAGAAGGACAGTTACACAGAACAGTGTTAGGAGACTCGGGTGCAGAAGGACCCTTACAGAGAGCAGTGGTTGGAGACTGCAGTACACAAGGACTGTTACAGAGAACAGAGGTTGGAGACTGGTGTGGAGAAGAACTGTTGCAGAGAGTAGATGTTGGAGACTGGCGCAGAAGGACTGATGCAGAGAACAGAGTTTGGAGACTGGGGTGCAGAAGGAACTTTGAAGAGAGTAGAGGTTGGAGACTGGGGTGCAGAAGGATCTTACAGTGAGTAGAGTTTGGAGTCTGGAATGCAGAAGGATCTTACAGTGAGAAGAGTTTGGAGTCTGGAATGGCAGAGAGCAGACGTTGGAGACTGGGGTGCAGAAGGATTACTGCAGAGAGCAGAGGTTGGAGACTGGGGTGCAGAAGGACTGTTGCAGAGAGCAGAGGTTGGAGACTGAGGTGAAGAAGGACTGTTACAGAGAGCATATATTGGAGACTGTGGTGCAGGACTGATACAGAAAACAGATGTTGGAGACTGGGGTGCAGAATGATTGTTGCAGAAAGCAGAGGTTGGAGACTGGGTTGCAGAAAGACTGTTGCATAGAGCAGAGGTTGGAGACTTAGTTGCAGAAGGACTGTAACAGAGAGCAGAGGTTGGAGACTGTGGTGCAGAAAGACTGATGCAGTAAGCAGTGTTTGGAGACTGGGGTGCAGAAGGACTGTAACAGAGGTCAGAGTTTGGAGACTTGGGTGCAGAAGGACTTTTGCAGAGAACAGTGGTTTGAGACTGGGGTGCAGAAGGATCGTGGCAGAGAGCAGAGTATTCAGACTGAGGTGCAGAAGGACTAATGTAGAGAGCAGATGTTGGAGACTGGGGTGCATAATGACTGATGCAGAGAGCAGAGGTTGGAGACTTCTGTGCAGATGGACTGTTCCATAGAGTAAATGTTGGAGACTATGTGCAGAAAGCCTGTTAAAGAGAGCAGAGTTTGAAGAAGGGGTGCAGAAATACTGTTACAGAGAGCAGAGATTGGAGATTGGTTTGCAAAAGGATCTTACAGAGAGTAGAGTTTGAAGACTGAGATGCAGAAGGACTGTTACAGAGTGTTGAGTTTTAAGACTGAGTTGCAGAAGGACAATTGCAGATAGCATAGGTTGAAGACTGAGGTGCAGAAGGACTGTTAAATACAGCAGCGGTTGGAGACTGAGGTGCAGAAGGACTGATACAGAAAGCAGAGTTTTGAGACTGGGGTGCTGAAGGACCATTAAAGAGAGCAGAGGTTGGAGACTGCGGTGCAGAAGAACTGTTACAGAGAGAAGAGTTATGAGACTGGGGTGAAGAAGGACTGTTGCAGGGAACAGAGGTTGGCGACTGAGGTGCCGAAGGACCTTTAAAGATAGCAGAGGTTGGAGACTAGGGTGCAGAAGAATCTTACAGAGAGCAGAGGCGGGAGACTGGGGTGCAGAAGGATTGTTGCAGAGAGCAGAGGCTGGAGACTTGGTTGCAGAAGGACTGTTGCAGAGAGGAGAGGATAGAGACTGAGGTGCAGAAGTACTGTTACAGAGAGCAGAGGTTTGATACTGTGGTGCAGGACTGATATACAAATCAGAGGGTGGAGACTGGGGTGCAGAAGGACCGTTACAAAGAGCAGAGATTGTAGACTGGGGTACAAAAGTACTTTTACAGAGAGCAGAGATTTTATACTGGGGAGCTGAAACTGTTGCAAAACAGAGGTTTAAGACTGGTTGCAGAAGGACCATTGCAGAGAGCAGAGGTTGGAGACTGAGGTGCAGAATGATTGTAACAGAGAGTAGAGTTCGAAGACTGGGGTACAGAAGCATATTACAGAGAGCAGAGGTTGGAGACTGTGATTAAGAAGGACTGCTGCAGAGAGTAGAATTTGGAGACTCGGGTGCAGAAAGACTCTCACAGAGAGGAGATGTTGGAGACTGGGTTTCAGAAGTATCTTACAGAAAATAGAGTTTGGAGATTGAGGTGCAGAAGGACTGTTACAAAGAGCGAAGGTTCGAGACTGGGGTACAGAAGGATCATTACAGAAAGCAGAGGTTGGAGACTGGGGTGCAGACGGACTTTTACAGAGAGCAATGGTTTGATACTGGAATGTAGAAGGAATGTTGCAGAGAGCAGAGGTTTGAGACTGAGGTGTAGAAGGACTGTTGCTTAAAGCAGACGTTGGCGATTGAGGTGCTGTAGGACAGTTTCAGAGAGCAGAGTTTGGAGACTGGGGTGCAGAAAGATTATTGCAGAGAGCAGAGTTTTCAGACTGAGGTACAGAAGAAATTTTGCAGAGAGCAGATGTTGTAGACTTGATTGTACAAGGACTGTTGCAGCGAACAGAGTTCGGAGACTGGGGTGCAGAAGGATCATTGCAGAGAACAGACGTTGAAGACTGGCGTGCAGATTGACTGATAAAGAGAGCAGAGGTTGGAGACTGGGGTGCAGAAGGCCTGTTACAGAGAGCAGAGTTTGGAGACTGGGGTGCAGAAGGCCTGTTACAGAGAGCAGAGTTTGGAGGCTGGGGTGATTAAGGACTGTTACAGAGAGAAGAGTTTGGAGACTGGGTTGCAGAAGGAACTTACAGAGAGCAGAGGCTCGATACTGGGGTGCAGAAGTACTTTTGCATAGATCAAAAGTTGGAGATTTGGGTGCAGAAGGAACTCTTGCAAAGAGCAGAGGTTGGAGACTGAGGTGCAGAAGGACTGTTATAGAGAGTAGACGATTGAGACAGGGGTGCAGAAGGAATGATATAGAAAGCCGAGGTTTAAGACTGGGGTACAGGAGGACTATTACAGAGAGCAGATGTTGGAGTCTCCAGTACAGAAGGACTGTTACAGAGAGCAGAGGTTGGAGACTGGGGTGTAGAAGGAATGTTGCAGAGAGTAGATGATGGAGACTGGGTTCCAGAAGGCCTGTAGTAGAGAGCAGGCATTGGAGACTAAGGTGAATAAGGACAGTTACACAGAGCAGAGTTTGGAGACCGGGGTTTAGAAGGACTGATACAGAAAGCAAAGGTTGGAGATTCGGGTGCAGAAGTACCCTTACAGAGAGCAGAGTTTGGAGACTTGGGTGGAGAATGACTGTTGCATATAGCAGATGTTGGAGACTCGGGTGCAGAAGGACTGTTGCAGAGAGCAGAGGATGGAGACTGGGGTGCAGAAGGACTGTTACAGAGAGCATAGGTTGCACTGAGTGGCCGAAGGACTCATACAGATGGCATAGTTTGGAGACTGTGGTGCAAAACGACTGAGACAGAAAGCAGAGGTTGGATACTGTGCTGCATAAGGACCCTTACAGAGAACAGAGTTTGGAGATTTCGGTACAGAAGGACTGGTACAGAGAGCAAAGGTTGGAGACTGGTGTGCAGAAGAACTGATGTAGAGAACAGAGGTTGGAGACTGGAGTCCAGAAGGATCGTTGGGTCGAGCAGAGTATGGAGACTGGGGTATAGAAGGACTGTTGCAGAGAACAGAGTGTGAAGACTGGGGTGTAGAAGGACTGTGGCAGAGAGCAGACATTGGACACCGGGGTTTAGTAGAATCGTTTTGGCGAGCAGAGTATGGAGCCTTGGGTGTAGAAGGACTGTTGCAGACAGCAAAGGTTTGAGACTGGGGTGTCTAAGGACTGTTTCACAGAGCAGATGTTGGAGACTTAGGTGCAGAAGGACTGTTGCATAGAGCAGAGATTGGAGACTGAGGTACAGAAGAGCTGTAACAGAGAGTGGAGGTTGGAGACAGGGGTGAAGATGGACTATTGCAGAGAGCAGAGTTTTCAGACTGAGGTACAGAAGAACTGTTGCGGAGAGCAGATGTTGGAGACTGGGGTTCACAAGGACTGTTGCAACGAGCATAGTTTTGAGACTGGGGTGCCAAAGGATCTTTGCAGAGAGCAGAGGTTGGAGATTGATGTGCAGAAGGATCGTTGTGGAGAGAAGAGGTTCGAGACTGGGGTGCAGAAGGATCATTACAGAGAGCAGAGATTGGAGCCTGGGGTGCAAAAGGAATGTTGCAGAGAGCAGAGGTTAGAGACTTGGGTGCAGAAGGACTGTGGCAGAAAGCAGACGTTGGAGACTGAGATGCAGAAGGACTGATAAAGAAAGCAGATGTTGGAGACTGGGGTGCAGAAGGACCATTACAGAGGGCAGAGGTTAAAGACTGGGGTGCATAAGGCCTGTTACAAAGAGCAGAGTTTGGAGGCTGGGGTGATTAAGGACTGTTACAGACAGAAGAGTTTTGAGACTGGTTTGCAGAAGGATCTTAAAGAGAGCAGAGATTTGAGACTGAGGTGAAGAAGCACTGTTATGGAGAGTAGAGGTTGGAGACTGAGGTGCAGAAGGACCCTTGAAAAGAGCAGAGGTTGGAGACTGGGGTGCAGAAGGACTGTTACAGAGAGTAGAGATTTTAGACTGCGATGTAGAAGGACTTTTGCAGAGAGCAGAGGTTGGAAACTGAGGTGCAGAAGGACTGTTATAGAGAGCAGATGTTAGAGTCTGGGGTGCAGAAGGACTAATACAGAAAGCAGATATTGGTGTCTGGGGTACAGAAAGGCCGTTACAGAGAGCAGAGTTTGGATTCTGCAGTACAGGAGAACTGTTACAGAGAGCAGAGTTTGGAGACGGGTGTGCAGAAGGACTGTAAAAGAGAGCAGATGTTGGTAACTAGGGTGCCAAAGGACTGTTGCAGAGATTAGAGGTTGGAGACAGCGGTGCAGAAGGATCCTACAGAGAGCAGAATTTGTAGACTGAGGTGCAGAAAAACTGTTCTGGAGATCAGAGTTTGGAGACTGAGGTGCAGTAGGATCATTGCAGGGAGCAGAGTTTAAATACTGGGGTGCAGAAGGATCGTTGCAGAGAGCAGAGTTTGGAGACTGGGGTACAGAAGACCTGTTACAGAGGAGAGGTTGGAGACTGGGGTTCAGAAGGACAGTTACAGAGAGCAGAGTGTTAACTGGGTTGCTGAAGGATCTTACAGAGAGTAGAGGTTGAATACTAAGGTGCAGGTGGACTGTTACAGAGAGCAGTGGTTGAAAACTGGGGTGCAGAAGGATCATAGAGAGCAGAGGTTTCAGACTGATGTGCAGAAGTACTGTTACAGAGTGCCGAGGTTGTAGATTGAGGTGTTGAAGGACTGATACAAAGAGCATAGATTGGAGACTGGGGTTCAGAAGGACTGATACAGAAAGCAGAGGTTGGAGACTGGGGTGCAGAAGGACCGTTACAAAGAGAAGAGTTTGGTGACTGCGGTACAGAAGGATTGTTACAGAGAGCAGATACTGGAGACTGGGGAGCAGAAAGACTGTTGCAGAGAACAGAGTTTGGAGACAGGGGTGCCGCAAGACCCTTGAAGAAAGCAGAGGTTGGCGACTGGTGTCTAGAAGGAATGTTAGAGAGCAGAGTTTGGAAACTGGAGTGCAGAAAGTTCTTACAGAGAGCACAGGTTGGAGACTGTGGTGCAGAAGGACTGTTGCAGAGAGGAGACTTGGAGAGTGGGGTCCAGAAAGATCGTTGCAGAGAGCAGAGTTTGCAGACTGGGGTGCAGAAGGTTGTTGCAGATAACAGAGTTTGGAGACTGGGGTGCAGAAGGATCGTTGCAGAGAGCAGATTTTGGAGACTGGTTTCCAGAAGGCCTGCTACAGAGAGAAGAGTTTGGAGACTGACGTGAAGAAGGCCTGTTACAGGAGATGCTGGAGACTGAGTTGCAGGTGGACTGTTACAGAGAGCAGTGGTTGGAGACTGGGGTGCAGAAGGACTGTTACAGAGAGCAGAGTTTGGAGACTGAGGTGCAGAAGGATTGTTACAGAAAGCAGAGGTTGGAAATTGGAGTGCAGAAGGACCGTTATAAGAGTTTGTAGACTGCGGTATAAAAAAACTGTTACAGAGAGAAGATGTTGGACACTGGGGTGCAGAAGGAATGATACAGAGAGCACAGGTTGGAGACTGAGGTGCAGAAGGAGTGTTACAGAAAGGAGAGGTTGGAAACTGGGGTGCATTAGGAATGTTACAGAGAGCACAGGTTGGAGACTGAGGTGCAGAAGGATAGATACAGAGTGCAGAGCTTTGATACTGAGGTTCAGAAGAACTGATACAGAAAGCATAGTTTGGAGATTGGGGTGCTGAAGGACCGTTACGGAGAGTAGAGGTTGGAGACTGGGGAGCAGAACGACTGTTGCAGAGGACAGAGTTTGGAGACTGGGGTGCCGAAGGACACTTGCAGAAAGCAGAGGTTAAAGACTGGGGTGGAGAAGGAATGTTACAAAGAGCAGAGTTTGGAAACCGGAGTGCAGAAGGATCTTACAGAGAGCAGAGTTTGGAGACTGAGGTCCAGAAGGACTGTTGCAGAGAGCAGAGGTTTGAGACTTGGGTGCAGAAGGACTGTTGTAGAGAGCAGAGTTTTGAGACTGGAGTGCAAAAGAAGGGTTTCAGAGAGCAGCGTTTGGAGACTGGAGTGCAGAAGGACTGTTGCAGAGAGCAGAGTTAGTAGTCTGATGTGCAAAAAGAATCTGAAAGAGAGCAGAG